>NW_012103109.1:1957194-1964587 GCF_000951045.1 Mandrillus leucophaeus | reverse complement strand
GGGATAGCATTACGAGACACATCCAATGTAAATGACCAGTTAATGGGTGCAGCACACCAACATGGCACATGTATACATATGTAACAAACCTGCATGTTGTGCACATGTACCCTAGAACTTAAAGTATAATAAAAAAACAAAAAACAGAAAGTTCTTTCATGAATAGGAAGATGTGTTTCTGTACCCTTGCAGAAGAGATCTAATTTACTTGGGCGAAGAAAAATAAACCAAGTTAACATACCTAATTAAGAGTCCAAAGACACTTAATTTTTGCCTTGTAAAATTTTATCCTACCAGAATTTATAAAACCACTATAAGTCACAATCTGTAACAACTTAAACTAGCCCTTGTTCAAGACAGGAGAACAAATATGTCTCACTGGGCATGAAGAATCTCTATACAAGGCACCTTAAGATACCCCATTTCATTAAACGCCAGCGGTTACTCGCCCCTTGTTAAGCATGGATTATGTATTAAACATTGCTGTTCTCTTCTCCACAATCTTAAAAGCACAAGTAAACCAAAGCAGATTTTACGAAAAGCACATTATGTAATTATAGGCTCCAAAATCAGCAACACAAGCTCAGGTAGCCACTTCAACTCCCTTCAGTAAAATTATTTAAGTCCACTAGACAGGAAACTGCTGCTGTAGTTGATTCTGCAGAAGCCTCAAAACATGGAAAATGTTCCAGTGGGGCTTCAAACAGTAAGAAAAGTACCAAAACTAAACAAATCTACCAATGAATGTAGGAGATAGACAGAAGTTACATTAATTATTATTACCTTTGAAGATGGCTCTCAGGAGTGCTCCAGCAACTTTTCCTTTCACTGCTTGATTCTGAAGGAGATTAGTCAACTGCAAAGAAAGAAAAAGCTACAAGTCTCTGGCAACAGTCTTTTACCCCAATGACCTAAACACTCCATATGAAAAAGTACTCCTGTCAGGTTCAGATCATTCAGAGATACCAAGTATTACAAACACCATAATTTTTAGACAGAGAAGGGTATATCTTAATATGATCCTGGACTGTCAAGACTAAAATCTATTCATACTCATTCTATAAACATTTATGGAGCACTCAGCACTAAGTTGGGAACATACATTCATCCAACAAGTACTTTGTGAGCGAGCGTGTTATTTTCCTTAGGCATGTTATAAAGATGAACAAGACAGACGTAGTAATTTGACTCAGAGTTTATAATAGAGCAGGAGGGGAAAGGATGGCAGAAAAAAAATTGTAAAAGAACCAAATAAGAGGCTGAGATAGAAAATAAGTGAGGAAAGGAAGGAAACTTCATTTAGGGTAGTAAGGGGAAACTTCTCTGAAGTAGGTGACATTTAAGTAGAGACCTGGAGGACAAGAAGGAGCTAATTATTCAAAGGAGTTAGAGAAGGATATTCCAGATAGAAGTATGATCATGTGCAATGGCCAAGAAGAAGCAAAGAGCTTGGCATATTTGAGGCCAAAGTCTTGTTAAAAAAAAAAAAAAACAAACAATATGGCTGGAGAATAATAAAGAAAAGAATAGATGAGTTTGAAGAGAGACAGGAAAGGACCAGATTATGAAGAATCTTACAGGCCATGGTAGAAGTTTAGCTTTTGTCTATGCAACAGAAGTTACTAAAGAGAAAAGAAGGAAGTGAGATGATATTTTCAAAAATCATCCTTGCTCCTTGTGTGGAGAATGAGTTATGGGGGTTTAAGAGTGAAATGGGGATCCCTGTTAGTAGACTGCTACTATGTTTAAGAGAGAGATGACAGTGGCCTAGACCAAAGTAATAGAGGTGTTATAAATTGAATTGTGTCCTCCCCACATCCCCAAATTTCATATGTTGAAGTTCTAACCCCCAGTACTTCAGAATGTGACCTTATTTGGAAATTGGGTTCTTGTAGGTGTGATTAGTTGATGTCATTAGGATGGGTCCTACTCCAATGACTGATGCCCTTATAAAAAGGGGAACTCTGGACAAAAAAACACAAACGGGGGAATGCCAAGTGAAGATGAAAGCAGAGATCAGGTGATACAAGCCAAGGAATGCTAAAGGTTGCCAGCAAACCACCAGAAGCTAGGCAAGAGACACAGAACAAATTCTCATAGCCCTCAAAAGGAACCAACCCTGACAACACTTTATCTTGGACTTCTAGTCTCCAGAACTGTGAAACATTACATTGCTGCTATTTAAGCTACCCAATTTGTGGTACTTTGTAACAGCAGCCCTAGCACACTAATACAGAAAATGAAGAAAAGTGGCTAGATCCAAGATAAATATTTGAGAACTAAGAATAGAAATTCCTTAGTTTGGAAGTGAAGTAGGGGGTGGTGATGAAGGAAGAAATCAAGGAGGACTCCAGCTAGCTGGGCGAATAGTGGCACCATCCGTTTATGTGGTGAAAATCTGGGATTAAGGAAGCATCTAAATCACCCTGAGAATTTACTAAAACAAATTTCCGGGTTCTACTCGCAGTTTATGATTCAGGTCTGCTGTGAGGCTCAGAAGCACTATTCTGAGATACCCAAGTAGAAGTGCCAAGTAGATGACAATGAAATATGCCAAAGTGGAGCATCAATGGAAACAGATGAGACCATCCAGGAAAGAATATAAAGAGAAGAGAAACACCAAGAGTCAGTCGTTAAAAAGAGAAGCAGCTGCCAGCAAACACAAAGGTCAAAAACACTGGAGGATAATCTAGGGAGGGAAGTGTCACAGAAACCAAGACTAATAAAACAATAAACTATCTCTTCCACAAGTACATGAATCTGGTGTTTCCAGCTGGAGTCCATCTCTCTATTAAATATATAATAAAGAAGTATCTGACTACTCTTGCCTGTACCTTCCAACAGAGTACTTGATCCTTGACATAACCCTTAGAGCAGCAGTTCTCAACCAGTGATTTTTGTTCCCGAGGGGACACTATACAATGTCTAGAAACATTTCTGGTTGTCACAGCCAGATGGGTGCTGTTGGAATCTAGTGGGTAGAGGTAAGGGATGCTATCATTCTGCAGTGCACTGGACAGCCCACAACAAAGATTTATCCAAGCCAAAACGTGAGCACTACCAAGGCTGAGAAGCTGTTGACTCTTTTTGAAATAGTTCAGTTTCAACAGAAAGCAGTGTGGCATAGAAGGCGGGGGGAGAAAAACTGGATCCAGAATCAGAAGCTCTGTATGTGAATCCTAGCTATACCATTTACTAGCTATATAACCTCAGGCAAGTTATTTTATCTGTCATGTGTGTCCATTTCTCCACCTCAAAGGACTGAGATAAAGGGTAGAAGAATTTGCACGGAGCCTAACACACGACAAGTACTCAACGAATGTTAATTTTCTTCTATTGTCTCTGTCCTCTACTCCCCTTCTTCCTCCTTCCACTTACGTGATCTTCAGTCTTCCTTTTGACCATGTTCAGTTATGCTTTTCACTACCTTTTAAAGCTCAGAAATAGAGCAAGTAAGATTTAAGTATCCCTGTTATCTCAGAAGGCTTTAAAATTTTTAATTGGCAGACTGGAACTACCAAGTTAACAGTACAATCCAAATAAATTTTAGTTTTTTTAAAAAAATAGAACATTCTTCATTTTGTGTTGTCTGATGTTTCCTTGTGGCTAGATTGAGTTTGTGCGGTCTCACAAGAACACAGGTGATATCATGTCATTCTGGGAGTATCACATCAGGAAGCACATGATGTCCATCTGTCCCTCGTTGGTGATATTAATTCTGATCCCACTTTATAATTACTTCCCCCACCCTGTCCCTTTGCCACCAGTAAGCAATTTATAGGGAGACACTTTAAGACCATGCAAATATCTTGCTCCTCATCTAATTTTCTCCCTGTAAAATGGAAAAGCCCAGCAGAAACCACTGTTACCAAGTTATCAGTCAGTATCACCAGGAATGACACTGACATCAAGAGCTCAGTGATTTGATACACTAAAAAGGGCATGGTACCATTTCTGTGGTCCTTATGCCAGGCATACATAACCTTGGTCCAATCATGAGACAACACCAAACAGGCCCTAATTGAGACACATTCAGCAAAAGAACTAATCAATACTCCTCAAGACTATCATGATCAACAGAGATAAGGAAAGACTGAGAACTGTTGCAGAATGCAGGCTATCAGGGGGAAGTGACAAGAGCGATGTAGGATGCTGAATGGGATCCTGGAACATAAAGAGAACATTAGTGAAATAATTACTGGGGAGAATTGGAATAAGGTTCTTAGCTTCACTAATTGTATCATATCAATGTTTTTCAAGTCCCCCTGGATTTAGCATTCATTGGTATTTCTTGCCTGGTTCAATCTTTACCATGACAATTGCAAAGTAATGATTTTCCAACTCCTGCACTGTAAGTAAGAGAACTCCTTTCTACCCATGTATTCATTTACTTACTTTACTTACCTTACTTACTTAGAGACAGAGTCTTCTTTGTCGCCCTGGCTGGACTGCAGTGGCACAATCATAGCTCACTATAACTTCAAACTCCTGGGCTCAAGCAATTCTCCTGCCTCAGCACCCCTCCAGTTAGCTAGGAATACAAGCAAGTGCCAATATGCCATGCTAATTTTTTAAATTATTTGTTTGCAGAGGTGGGGTCTCACTATGTTGTCCAAGCTGGTCTCAAACTCCTAGACTCAAGTGATCCTCTCCTTGAACTCCCAAAGTGATTTACTTATTTATTAATTATTAGTATGAACTTATACATCTCTGTAATTTTCAATGGTTCATTACTGAACTTATTTTGATGCTCAAATAGTCCCAGATTTGGCCAAAGGAAAACCTTTCAAGCTGGCTCTTGCGTCTTTGTGACATGCCCCCATTGTCTTTTTTGAGCACTTCTTTACTTTCTGGTATAGAAAGATGTTCCAGGTTAATCTTGTATCCATCCTGCCCACCCATAAACTCAGCCATTTCTCTGAAGAGCCCTGGTTCCCTTGAGTGGGGAATGGTTATGAAACAGCAAGGATCTAGGTGATGGGTTTGTTTGTTGTTACCATGGCATCTTTTTAAAATTTATTATTTTTCTTTTATAGAGACAGGATTTGATCATGTTGCCCAAACTGGTATTGAACTCCTGGGACTCAAGTGATCCACCGATTCAGTTTCCCAAAGTGTTGGGATTACAGGCGTGAGCCACCACATGGAGCAACTATGGCATCTTTGCTTCATGGTTCTTTCAGTGGAGAGAGAGAGGAAATGTATGCATGTTTATACACATAAAAATATACACGTGGCCAGGCGTGGTGGCTCACACCTGTAATCCCAGCACTTTGGGAGGCCAAGGCGGGCGGATCATGAGGTCAGGAGATCCAGACCATCCTGGCTAACAAGGTGAAACCTCGTCTCTACGAAAAAAAATACAAAAAAAATTAGCTGGGCGTGGTGGCATGTGCCTGTAGTCCCAGCTACTCGGGAGGCTGAGGCAGGAGGATCACCTGAACCCAGGAAGCAGAGGCTGCAGTGAGCCGAGATTGCACCACTGCACTCCAGCCTGGGCCACAGAGTGAGACTCCGTCTCAAAAAAAAAAAAAAGAAAAGAAAAACACATGTACACATATACATACACATATCTGAGAAAGCCTAAGTTCACAAGTTCACACCAGTACCTCTATTTTTAATCTGTCTCCACAGGATTCTTTCTTGCCTTCCTACATTTCATAATTGCATGTCCCTTTACCAGTGAAAGAACACTAACTCTGAATATAAACATGTTTATTACATCTAAAATAGTTTCAAAATTGCTTCACCAGTACCACTACAATAAACAATCCTACTAAAGAGTTCAAGGTTTATTTGTATTTTTCCCCACCACTCCCATACCAAGACTGTGGGTAGATAATAAAATACTTAGAATAGTTCTTTCTCCCCTCCCCACCTTCAGTATGGTTAAAGTATTCTTCGTTTTTTTTGTAATGATACCCAGACATATGTATGTTTTCTCTTCTTCTTCATATGAAAGGGAGAATACTACACATTTTGCACATTTCCTAGAAGTGGGATGACTGGGTTGAGGGAAAATGTATATGCAGTTTTGCTGGGTATTACCAAATTCTAACCATGGTCATACCATTTTTCATTCCTACCAGCAATGAATGAGTACCTGTTTCCCCCAAATGGCTCAATCGGACAAGAAATAGTATCTTTTTAATTTACATTTCTCTTATTATGAGTGAAGTTGAGCATATTTTCTTATGTTTAAGGCCATTTTTTACATATCTTTTAGTGATTATTCTCATGTTTTTTGTCTTTTTTAAATATAATTTTATCTCCCCCCAAGTTATTTATGAATTAGGGATATTAATCCTTTATCTGTGATATGTTTACAAATATTTTTTCCCAGTTTGCCATTTGTCTTTTGACTCTGCTTATGGTATTTCTGGCCACACAAACTTTTTAACTTTTATGTCGACAAACTTATCTTTTATTGCATCTATATGTTGTACGATAGTTAGACAGCTTTTCACTGCACTGAGCTTAAAGAGAAATTCATCCATGTTTTCTTCTGACATATACTTAGTTTTTTATTTAATTTATTTTTTTAAGAGACAGAGTCTCACTGTCACCCCTGCAAAGTGCAGTGGCACAGTTATATCATAGCTCACTGTAATCTCAACCTCCTGGCTCAAGCGATCTTCCCACCTCAGCCTCCCAAAGTGCTGGGATTACAGGGATAAGCCCCTGTGCCCAACCCTAACATTTATTTACATTTGTTTTTTACATTTACATTTCTGATTCATTTGGAGCTTACTCTTGAATATGAGAAACATCTAATTTTATCTATTTTTTTCCAAATGTCCACCCAGTTGTTCCAATACCATTTGTCAAAGACTATATTTCACTGTTTTAAGATGTAATTTTATTATATACTAGATTTTACTTGTAGTTGGGTCTATTTTGAGACTTTCCACTCTTAAGCATTACCTATTCTATTCTTTGTATCCTATTCCGTTTCTGTTCATCTACTCACGTACCAGTACCACACTCTTATTTATAAAAGTTTTTGTGGTGTTTAGTCTCCGCTAGGGTTAATCCTCCCTCAGAGCTCTTTTCAGTTTTTCCCTAACTATTCCTGTGTGTACAATTTGCTATATGAATTTTACAGTCAGCTTATCTAGTTAAACAAAATAGCTCAATGGAATTTTTATTGGTATTAAATTGATAAATTAACTTGGGGAGAATCAACATTTTCATGATGCTGAGACTCCCCAATCAAGAACAGGGGATATCTTCCTAGTTTTCTACTTTTGTCCTTTAGAAGTGTTTCATAGTTTTTTTCACATGGGTTTTGGACATTTCTCAGGTTTATCCCTATTTTTTGTTGCTATTGTAAATGGGGCTTTCTCATTTACTGTATCTTCTTTTTTTTTTTTTTTTTTTTTTTTTTTTTTTT
>NW_012103109.1:1952491-1957144 GCF_000951045.1 Mandrillus leucophaeus | reverse complement strand
TCACCCAGGCTGGAGTACAGTGGCGTGATCTCAGCTCACACTGCAACCTCTGCCTCCCAGGTTCAAGCAAGTCTCCTGCCTCAGCCTCCCAAATAGCTGAGACTACAGGCATGCACCACCATGCCCAGCTAATTTTTGTATTTTTAGTAGAGAAGGGGTTTCACCATGTTGGCCAGGCGGGTTTAGAACTCCTGACCTCAGGTGATCTGCCTGCCTCGGCCTCCCAAAGTGCTGGGATTACAGGCATGAGCCACCCTGCCTGGCCAACTGTTTTCCAACTTTATCTTCTAACTGACTATTATGTATGAATGCTACTGATTTTTGCATATTAATTTTATATTCTGATACCTTGATGAATTCTATTTATAGATGGTTTCATCACAGATTCTCCAGGATTTTCCAGGTATACTCTCATGCCGTCTACAAAGAGAGATGTTTTACATTTTATGTTTTTCTTTCCTTCTTTTCCTTTTTTTTTTTTAGATGGAATCTCACTTTGTTTGCCCAGGCTGAAGTGCAATGGTGCAATCTGAGCTCACTGCAACTTCCACCTCCCAGGTTCAAGTGATTCTTCTGCTTCAGTTTCCCGAATAGCTGGGAATACAGGCATGCACCACCATGCCCAGCTAATTTTTGTATTTTTAGTAGAGAAGGGGTTTCACCATGTTGGCCAGGCTGGTTTAGAACTCCTGACCTCAAGTGATCTGCCCACGTTGGCCTCCCAAAGCACTATAATTATGGGTGTGAGCCACCGCGTTCAGCCTTTATGTTTCTATTATCATGCCTGTGATTGTTTTCTCTAGGTTAACTGCATAGGCTAGCCAACCAGAACATTACACAGTAGTGGAGACAGCCGGCATCATTGCTTTGTTCCCGGCCTTAGAGGAAATGCCTCTATGGTTTCTGACTCAGATGCTGACTCTAGAATTTAGATGTATACATTTTATGATGTAAAGGAAACAGCCACCCATTCTGATTTTCTCAAGTTTTTATTAGGAATGAGTGTTGAATTTTGTTGAAGGCTTTCTGTGATCCTTGAAGATAATCGTATAATCTTTATAGTAATATACTTTCAAATATTGAACCAACCTTGTATTCCTGCTATTAAATCCCACTTGATCATGGTGTATTTTTTAAAATGTGGTGTTGCAATCTGTCCCTTAATATTTAAGACTTTTATATCAATATTCATAAGTGATATTAGTCTATAACCTCTTTTTTCTATGCTATCTTTATGAGGTTTAGGGTTATACCTGATAAAGACAGCATAAAAAATCAATGTTATATTTGTTTAATTCAATGTTATACTTGCTTCATTCAAAGTACTTGGAAGTTTTTCTTTATTATTTATGCTCTGAAACAATTTATGTAGCATTAGGACTATCTACCTGATCTTTGAAGGTTTGACAGAAGTTTCCTGTCAAACTGTCTGGGCCTGGTGTTTTTATATGAAGTAGTTCCTTCGTAACTTTCTCTTTTCTTCTATGGAAACTGGTCTGCTTAAGCTTTCCATCTCAAACTGGCTCAATTTTATTAAACTGTATGTGCCTAAGAAATTATCCATTTCCTCTAGGTTTTCAAATTTATTTGCACAGAAATGTACTGTAGTCTCACAGTATTTTTTGAGATTTTCTCTGTATTAACAGTGTTTCTCCCTTGTCATTTCTCATTTTGTGCATGTTTTTACTCCACTGTTTTATTATATTAATTAATGGTGTTTTTTTCCCCCAAAGAACCAAGATTTTGATTAATTTGATCCACTATTTTTCTGTTCTCTACTTTATTAATTTCCACTTTTATCTTTAGTAGTTTCTTTGTGTTTTTTGTTGTTGTTTACTTTCTTTTTTCTAGGTTTTTGAGTTGGGAATTTATTTTCATTATTTCATTTGTATTGATTTCATTATTTCATTTGTTAAACACAGTTGTTTTTAACATTATTCCATGGATTTTAACATACAGTATTTTTGTTATCTGTAATTATTCTTCAAAAATCCTGTAATTTCTGTTTGTATCTCTTCATCCAAGTTATTTAAAAGGCATTTTAATTTCCAGGTAAAAGTGTCTTTTGTTTTTTGACTTTTAGTTTCAGTTTTCATTTCCAGTTTTATTGCATTGTGATCACAGAGAATAGTTTGTAGTAATTCTACCTTATGGGACCTACCCATGTTTTCTTTGTGCTCTAGTATATGATACATGATTAATTTTTATGAACATCCTGTGTGTTTAAGAAGAAAATATATTATCAAAGTTCTCTGCGTATATTTCAAATATTCTTTATATTTTCCACCTCTTTACAATCTGTGCTTTATTTAGTTATCCTCAGCTCTGTATTCCACTTTACTAATTTTCTCTTTAGCAATGTTTCATCTACTGTTAAACCATCTACTGAGGTTTTCATTTCAAGAAGTTTTCCTTGATCGTTTTCTAAATCCATCCCTTATTTTGTGGGTTCTATTCCTTCATTTACATCTTCAAATATGTTAAATACTAAGTCAGGCAGAGTGGCTCACATGTGTAATCCCAGCACTGTAGGAGGCTGAGGTGGGTGGATTGCTTGAGCTCAGGAGTTCAAGACCAGCCTGGAAAGCATGGCGAAACCCTATCTCTGCTAAAAATACAAAAATTAGTTGGACATGGTGGCACAGGCCCGTACTCGCAGCTATTCAGGAGGCTGAGGTGGGAGGATCGCTTGAGTCCAGGAGGTTGAGGCTGCAGTGTGCCGAGATGGCTCCACTGCACTCCAGCCTGGGCAAGAGTGAGATCCTGTCTCTAAATAAAAAAATAAAGTTAAATACTGTATTAAGTATTTGTGTTAAATATTTAAAGTTTTTTTTCAGATTGCTCTAAATCCTTGAATATGAATTTTCCCATTTCTGGTCCTGTGGGAGTCTTTCTTGCCACAGGACTTCTTTATGTGTTTTATAATTTTTTTACTCGAGTTCATCTTCTGTGGATCATTTTATCGAATGAACTGCATGCATCTATTACTGACATGCTTAACAAATTTGTAGAGGATAAAAAGGTGATTAATATGGTTAACAGAATCATACAAAATGACCTTGAGGAATAAAATAAGATGAATCTAAAAAAGATGACAGTTAACAGACATCAAGTTTGTTGTTTTAAGAAACCCAGTCTCATTATGTTGCCTAAGCTGATCTCGAATCCTGGCCTGAAGGAATCCTCCCAAAGTGCTGGGATTACAGGTGTAAGCCACCATGCCTGGCCCATATATCGTTTTTAACATGGGTTCTAAAAGGACTTCAGAGATAAAGGAAACTTAGCTTAATATCAACATATACAAAAATAAGGCCGGGCATGGTGGCTCACACCTATAATCCCAGCACTCTGGGAGGCTGAGGCAGGCGGATCACCTGAGGTCAGGAGTTCAAGACCAGCCTGGCCATGGTGAAACCGTCTCTACTAAAAATACAAAAAATAAATAAATAAATAAATAATAAATATAAGAGCAATGAGACTACAATATAATGTTGCTGCTAAAAAGCTGATTTTGCATTAATGGAAAAATGAGGGAAATATTAGCATTACTCTATCCTAGACTCAGAATACAACTGGAACACTGTCTTCAATTTGAAAGTGTTCATGCCTTCAATTTGAGGCATGAAACTTTAAATAAATAATTTAAATGCTGGTTTCAATGAATCTTGTCTATAGAATGATTCAAGTTACAACTCATGCAACAAGCCATCTCAAAAAATAGCTATAAAGGCAGTCTTCAATAATTTCAAAGAAAAAAAAAAAATCAAAGAGCAACCCTACATCAATTCCTAGTATGTCAGATAACACAGACTAAGATGCACCTTGCTTCAATAACTACGACACTAACACATAAAAATTCCCTTAAAAACATAATACTCATCAACTGACAAAGAAAAAAACCCCATGATACTCAATGTCTTTACTTGTTTATACATATACCTTGAAGAGGGATTCTTTTCCAGGAAGGGACCTGGATAGGATGAGATCATTTATTATGGAAAAAGGAGCAGTATATCAGCTGAGAAAGAACATTAGGAAGAATAAACAGCCTAACATATAAGGCAATTACTATCCCATTTTATAATCCTACACTTATAGTGAAAACAGAGGCCCTAATTTTTACTAATAATCTCAAAATATTTTACTGCTTATAAACTTAATTTAAGGAAAAATACAGAGAAGCATCAAAATGCAAAACTAATGTCTCAATCAATAACTATAGTCTGGATATTATCTTCCAATAGGATGGTTCTAAGGACGATAAAAGTATACTAATTTGCTTTTATAAATACAGTTGTAAAAGCATTCTATTCTTAGGCTATTTCAGGTTTAAATTTGGTTACAAATGCCCTCAAGTTGTCTATTTCTCTCATTCCCTCACCCCAATTTCTTTACCTCTATAAATTATTATTAAATAAATCCTTGTCTCCTACAGTGAATGGGGAGTATATGAAGAAGCAGCATTTTTCTTTCTCACATGTCCTTTGAATGTGTCATCACGCCTGACACTTATTTTAAGAGAACATGCTTCCTAATACTCACGTCATCTTCTCTCAGGGTTTGAAGAAATTCTTGCAGTTTGTCTGCTGTTTTTTCTGCTGCTAGAGATAAAATCTTCTGGTCCATTGTTGCTCATATCACAGAACTATAAGG
>NW_012103109.1:1925030-1952441 GCF_000951045.1 Mandrillus leucophaeus | reverse complement strand
TTTTTTCTGCTGCTAGAGATAAAATCTTCTGGTCCATTGTTGCTCATATCACAGAACTATAAGGAAAAAGCATCAGAGGTGGGTGAAGATTCCAGAAATGAACAAACTTGATTTTTTTTCCTTCCCTGTTAACTGAATATTTCATACCTATTATGCAATGGGTGCTCAACAAACTTAGGACTAACTATCTTTGAGTAGGTGATTTTTTTTTTCTTCTTCTTCTTAAGTTCAGTGGTGAGATGATTCTTAAGCTAACCAAAATAATCTTGAAAATTCCCTGGAATTGCCTTATTAGGAACTTATATTCTAATCAAGTGGTTTCATAATTTTTGCCCACACTTGTTATCATCTGCTCACCATACTACCTAGAACAAAGCCTCCACTTAACAGCATATCAAGTATGTAATGCATTATATATTATCATAAGCATGTAATAAAGTATTTAACAAATAAATGAACCAATAGCACTATAAATGCTATGTGCCAATTAAATGGTATAAAATCAAGTGAGAAGGAGAGCCCAAGAGTGTGAGGCTGCAGTGAGCTATGATCATGCCACTGTACTCCAGCCTAGGCAACAAGGTAAGACCCTGCCTCAAAAAAACAAAAAAAAAAGAGGCGGGGCACGGTGGTTTACGCCTGTAATCCCAGCACTTTGGGAGGCTGAGGCAGGCAGATCACTAGGTCAGGAGATTGAGACCATCCTGGCTAACACGGTGAAACCCTGTCTCTACTAAAAACACACAAAAAATTAGCCGGATGTGGTGGGAGGTGCCTGTAGTCCCAGCTACTTGGGAGGCTAAGGCAGGAGAATGGCGTGAACCTGGGAGGCGGAGCTTGCAGTGAGCCGAGATCGCGCCACTGCACTCCAGCCTGGGTGACAGAGCGAGGTTCCGTCTAAAAAAAAAAAAAAAGAAAAAGAAAAAGAAAAAAAGAAAGAAAAGGTGAGAAGTTACCAAGGTAAAAGATGTAATTGTGTTCTTAAATGTCAAGGCTTCCCATCAGAGGAAAGCTTGAACTGGAACTTAGAGATTAAATTTAAATAGTCAAGACAACCAGGTTGTATACATTATTGAGAAGGGTATCATGAACAAAGGCATTCATATGGGAAATGAGAAACTTATTTGGGGAAAATGAGTAAAATGGCTGAGATAGACTCCAAGTAGGAAAATAGTGAGTAGGAAGGCTGGAAAGATAGGCTGCGAGTAAACAGGTTAAGGAATTTAGATTCTATTTCGTAAATCACTGAGAACCATTAAAAAATTCTGAGCAAAAGACAATCTCACAAGATTGCAAGTGTTTGAGGAAACAGAAACTAGCATCTTTGTGCAGATTAAAGTGGGGAGAAGGTAAGGAGAAACAGCAAATGCTAAGAGACCATTTGGAAGTTATTTTAGTGGAAATAATAAAGAACTGTACTAGGGTGGTGACTGGAGACTAGAAAAGATGGGATGAAATGGAGGCACATGAAGCAGATAGAATTCAGTGAGTAGCTATGAAAATAGAAGGGGGAAATACAGCCTAGTAGAAAGAAAATCTGTTCCTCTTCTTCCTCCTGTGTTTCCCATCTCCATAAATGGTACCATCATCCACTCAGCTGCTCAAACCAGAAACCTGGGTAACATTCTTAACAACTTTGCCTTCATCCTTCACCACATCCATTCCAAGTCCTGTCAATGTTACCTACTAAAAATCTCCCAAATCTGTCTACTTTTCTCTATCTCCACTACTGACACATTACTCCAAACCCCCATCATCTCTCACCTGAACTACTGCAATCGTTTCCTAACTTGTCCCCTCTGTGCAGCCACTAAAGTGATGTTTTTGAAACACAAATCTGATTATCTGACTTATCTTCCCTCCATGCCATCCTCATCTTAAAGCTCTTCAGTGGCTTCCATTGCTTTCTTATCAGTCCCAAATCGTTAAGTAAGGATAAAATTAAGTCCTGCAAAGTCTGACCCATGCCTAACTCCCCTTCATCACTCTGCTCCAGCCATACAGAATTGCTTCCAGTCCTTTAAATCTCCAAGTTCTTTCTGCCACAGGCCCTTCCACATGTTTGCAGCTGGAACTTAAATAAATATTCCTCTTTCCATCCACTGCCCCCCGATCTTTTATTACTAATTCCTACAAATCCTTCAGATCTTAGCTGTATACACATCTCCACAAAGAGTCAATCTAGGCCGGGCGCAGTAGCTCACGCCTGTAATCTCAGCATTTTGGGAGGCCAAAGAGGGCGGATCACGAGGTCAAGAGATCAAGACCATCCTGGCCAACATGGTGAAACCCCGTCTCTACTAAAAATACAAAAAAATTAGCCGGGCGTGGTGACTCACACCTGTAGTACCAGCTACTCGGGAGGCTGAGGCAGGAGAATCACTTGAACTCAGGAGGTGGAGGTTGCAGTGAGCCAAGATAGCGCCACTGCACTCCAGCCTGGCGACAGAGGGAGACGCCATCTCAAAGAAAAAAAAAATCTATCTATCTATCTCAGTCTAGGTTAAACGTTTCCGTAGTACATCCTCTCATGGAACCAGTAAACTCTCTTACATACTGTCACCAATTTTTAATATTACATGTGTAATTATCAGATTAACAAATGTTATCTCCCACTAGACTATAAGTCCCGTAAGGACAGGGACCGTAGCTGTTTTTATCACTGTATCTCCAGCACTTAACACAGTACCTAGCTCAAACTAGGTAACTAACAAATATTTGTTGAACAAATTATTGAACCCCTATAATAGGGAAGACACTGGGCCCAGCACTTTACGTTCATTAACATGACCTTCACAATACCACCTATTAAGTACGTGTAATATTAGCCCCATTTTAAATGAACAATTTTTGGGATTCAGAGATTAGGGAATTTTCCCCAAGATTAGAAGGTTAGCAAGTCGCATAGAGAGAAGTGAAACCCAAGTCTGTCCAGCTCCAGACTCCAAGATCTCATGCTTTGAACTACCGGATGCAAATAGGGCACACCAACCTAATAAGGTGTCCAGCCAGAAGGGACAGGCGGCTTCGGAGGGGAATACGTTTATATCAATCTAGGCACATTTGCTTAAATCATCCTAAAACCAGAGGTAAGACCACAGGCGGGTGGCTGTGAATTCCCTGAGCGCGAAGTAAATTTCTTGTCAAGAGACGCCGGAGAGCATCAGAGATCTGAAGTCAAGATCCGAGAATGGCAGAGCTCCGCCGGCGGGAAACGCTGCGGCCTTCCCTTCCGGGTTCTTCAGTTAACAAGCCGTGAACGCAAATACAGAAACTATAACACGAAGCAGCTGGTGATGGAGACCGTGACTGGACAACATATGCAAAGCCAGGTTAAGGGAAATTTCTCAGAAGAGCTGAACCTCGACCAAGGGAGAAGAATTTAACCGGAGGGGCTCCCACTGAGGCACACCCCTAGGAGGGAACTGCGAAAGCTGAAGCAGGCAGCGCGAGACAGCGGAGAGCGTCTACTTTCCAGGCCACAGAACGCCAAGTCAGAACACGAGCCTCCTTTCCCCCACGAAACCGCTCCCTCCTAGGGTCCCAGTCCCACAGCCCGAGCCCGAGCAACTCGCGAGCCGCTCTACAGTCACCACGGCCTCACCTCCGCCACAAACTTCCAAAAAGCCCGCTCAACCCAGCGCCGCCACACTTCCGTTACCCGTAACAACAAGTTCCGCCCTCGCGGCTCACTTCCGCCGTCCGAGTACCCGCGGGCGGGGTGTAAGATGAAGACTCAAGGGGTGCCGGGAAGCGTGCGGAGTTCTAGAATGTCCCCGCTCACAGTCGGAGGGGGGCGCTGCCTGTCCGAACTCGCGCTCGGGACTGCCGATGAGCACGCGCTGTGGGACCTGAGCGTGCCCGGCGCGGTGTCCCGACAGGTTCAGCTTCCCTCGTGTCCTGTTGCGGGAGTAGTCAGTGCGGGAGGGGACTCACAACTGGTGGCCCTGCAGGTCTTGGCATTGGAAAAGCCTGGAAGGCAGAGGCGGATTTCATACTCCACCTTGTGCCAAGAGACAGTAACCCCTCAGATGTAAGCCCCCTGTTACTAGGGGTCTTAATGGACTTTTGTGGGTTGTGGTTTTTGTTTGTTCTTTGTTTTGTTTTGTCTTGCGCTCCCCTTGCGTAACCCCAGCGTTTAGCGCGTAGCCTGGTAAAAGCAGCGAGTATTTGTTAAATGAACAACTGACAGTAGAGCGAAGACCGACAGAGGGTGGGCCGAGATTCTGTTTTGGGTTGACGGATCACCTTGTGCAAAGGGTCTGAGAGCAACGAGCAAGCAAGAGAGCCCCTGGCCAGTTCAGAAGGCGAAGGTGCTGGGTGGGAGTGGGAAGGCAGGGGTTCCTAACTCCTTTTCACATTGGGGGCAGTGGGGAACCGCTGAAGGGGAAGGATATGACTATGTTCGCATTGTAGAATGCTATCTCCGGCAGGTGAGTACCGCAGAAACTGTTCAAAAGAGATGAGCCAGGTGGGGAGGACCGAAGGCAGGACCCCTTAGGAGACTAAGTTGTCCCAGAGATAGGTGGTGGTGGCCCAACCGCGGCAATGGGGACAGAAAGGAGTGGACTGCATGTGAAAGAGATTAGGAGGTAGAGATTTAGGAAGCCCAAATATCCGGATTTGAGGGGGTGTGGGAGTTGTTGAGGAATGTTCAGGCTTGAGCGACTGGGGTTGGGGGGTGGGGAGTTAATCCTGCAGTTGACTAACACAGGGAGCACCGGAAAAGGATGATGGGGTGACGATGAACCCTTCAGATTTGAACTCACCAAATTTGAGGTGCCTGTGGGATGGCAAGTGAAGGAATGCTAAGATCAGGGAGCACTCAGTATGGAGCCTGACTCGACTCCCAGTGCGCGGGGGTAGAACGGGTCTACATGGCCAGTTATTGAAGAAACATAGCTGTTGGAGGAGAATGGTGCCTCTCAGCTGTCTAGACCTGCTCCTTGCTTGTGACCCTTCGGCACTTTTTTCCTTCTACATTTCTGTCCCAATACTGAGCTGTGATGTTTAATTAATACGGCAGCTTGAGGTAGAAGATGATTCCTGAAAGGAATCCTTTACCTTGCCAAGGAAACAAATTACTTTGCCTCATCTCCCCACATAATCTCCCAGGCTACTTGTGGGATTCAGACGTGAATCTGTGGGTCTGGTTAGCTAGGACAGGCTCATTAGCCTTTCGGAGCCTCCACTGGCGTATCCCAGACGTACTTACTGAATTGCTTGTGTGTCTACCCACTGGGATTGATGCTTCAGGGCTCTTGTCTCCCCTTGTTGCATGAATGTATCATCTGTGTTTTCCATTTGCATTAATAGGTGTTACATATGCAAAAGAAGAGAAGAACAGATTCATTCAGATGAACAACAATGGTTTTTCACCCTGGTGCAGGCTTCCTTAATTAAGGAGCAAATCTTATCCGTCTGTTTCATCAGCTAGACACTATACACTGAGAAGCTAGTGATACACTGATTCTAGAAAATACAGCCAGTTAAAAACAGGTTTACAGTAATGGAACTAAATGTTCTTCAGACCTTGTCAATAGTACTTGTTTATCTAACAACATTATAGCTATTAATATTTACAGGAGTCCAGAGAAAAAGTACAAATGGAATCCCCTTACCACTCCCAACTCAGTCCTGCAGTGTGAGGTCTCAGGCTTCCTATGCCTGCATGTGGATACCCAGCCTGAAGATCCACACCATGACTCCCCCACAAAGCTGCCCTGTAGCTACCCTTTGGGGCTAGAGCTGTACATACTAGCAGGTCCACTCTAGGGAGGGTGGACCTAGGAAAAGGCCTCTCTGGGCCCTGGAAGCAAATTTGAGGATGGTTAAGTAGGTACCTAGAGCATGATCTAAAGGAAGGTACGTGGGCACATCCTTTAGGTTCCTTAGACTCTGGGCAGAGGAGGACCAATAAGGCTCCCACCCAGCCCAAGAGCTCCAGTTGCTTGGGATCAAGGGCAGCACTGCTTGAGAGAATGATCAAGGTAACACATATAAAGAGCCAAACTTAGAAGCACATGAAAGTGTTACTTCCTTCCAGCAATCCCACTACTGGGTATATATCCAAAAGAATCGAAAGCAGGATCTCAAAGAGATATTTGTATATCTATGTTCATAATAGTACTATTTACAATAACCAAAAGGTAGAAACAACACAATTGTCCCTCATTGTATGAATAGAACATACGACTGGGTGCAGTGGCTCAAGCCTGTAATCCCAATACTTTGGGATACTGAGGCGGGCAGATCACAAGGTCAGGAGATTAAGACCATCCTAGCCAACATGGTGAAACCCCGTCTGTACTAAAAAAAAAAAAAATACAAAAAATTAGCTGGGTGTGGTCTCGCACGCCTGTAGTCTAAGTTACTCAGCAGGTTGAGGCAGGGGAATTGCTTGAACCCGGGAGGCGGAGATTGCAGTGAGCTGAGATCACGCCAGTGCACTCCAGACTAGTGACACAGTGAGACTCCATCTCAAAAAAAAAAAAAAAAAAAAAAAATTGTGGGACATACATACTGTGGAATATTATCCAGCTTTAAAAGGAAGGAAATTCTGACACGTGCTACAACATGGGTGAACCTTGAGAACATTATGCTAAAGTGAAATAAGCCAGTCACCAAAAGACAAATACTAATGTACGTGATTCCATTTATATGAGATAGCTCATCAAATTCATAGTAACACGCCGGGCACAGTGGCTGACACCTGTAATCCCAGCACTTTGGGAGGCCAAGGAGGGTGGATCACCTGAGGTCAAGAGTTTGAGGCCAGCCTGGCCAAAATGGTGAAACCCTGTCTCTACTAAAAATACAAAAATTAGCCAGGCGTGGTGGCAGGTGCCTGTAATCCCAGCTACTCAGGAGGCTGAAGCAGGAGAATTGCTTGAACCCAGGAGGTGGAGGTTGCAGTGAGCTGAGATCATGCCATTGCATTCCAGCCTGGGTGACAGAGCAAAACTCCATCTTAAAAAAAATTCATAGAAACAGAAAGAAGGATGGTGATTCTGGGGTCTTGGGGGAGGGGAAATTAGTTATTACTTAATGGGTACAGAGTCTCAGTTTTGCAAGATGAAAAGGTTCTGGAGATCTGTTGCACAACAGTGTGAATATACTTGACACTACTGAACTATACACTTAAAAACCATTAAGATGGTAAAAGAAACAAACACAATACTACCTGGATAGCTCACAGGTTGTTAAGGAGAACTGGTTTACTCCACACGGAAGAAATTCCAGTTTGGTAGAGTTTGAGGCAGAGGTTTAACTGCTCACTATTTATATCACCAATTTGTAGAAAAGTGCCTGGCATAAGATAGTGCTTCATAAGGTTGTTTTGTTTTGTCTTTTGTATTGTTTTGTTTTGTTTTGAGACGTGTTGGGAACAGGCCCCCAAATCTGGCCATAAACTGGCCCCAAAACTGGCCATAAATAAAATCTCTGCAGCACTGTGACATGCTCGTGATGGCCATGATGCCCACGCTGAAGGTTGTGGGTTTACCCGAATGAAGGCAAGAACACCTGGCCCACCCAGGGTAGAAAACCGCTTAAAGGCGTTCCTAAATCACAAACAATGGCATGAGTGATCTATGCCATAAGGACATGTTCCTGCTGCAGATAACTAGCCAGAGCCCATCCCTTTGTTTCGGCGCATCCCTTTGTTTCCCATAAGGAATACTTCTAGTTAATCTATAATCTATAGAAACAGTGCTTATCACTGGCTTGCTGTCAATAAATATGTGGGTCAAACTCTGTTCAGGGCTGTCAGCTCTGAAGGCTGTCAGCCCCCTGATTTCCCACTCCGCACTCTGTATTTCTCTGTGTGTGTGTGTCTTTAATTCTTTAGTGCTGCTGGGTTAGGGTCTCCATGACCCAGCTGGTCTCGGTAAGTGGTGTCCATATGTGGGGCTTGAACTGGGGTTGAAGGATCGCTAGAGCGACAGTTGGAGAACATGGAACTAAGCTGGAGGACACCTGAGTACTCTTAAGCAATCCCTGTGGTGAGTAAGAAGGGGAGCTCAGAAGCATCAGGGTAACAATGGGAAAGGTGTGGGCTCTGGTTTGTTCCACCTTGGAACCTTTTCACACTAATGATGAGGAAGAAGGAAAGTATAACAAACTAACAAGAGGTAACAGAGCAGGTTTGTTTGCCAGCTAAAGCTAAAGTGGCAAAGGAGGAAGAGGTTTATCCCTACCCTTCTGTAACCCCTCCTTATTTTGAAGAAAAAGAGTGGCCTGACCCTCCAGAACTTTCTTTTCTGGAGGACACTGGGCAAAAAATAGTTGCCCCAGTGACTGTTCAAGCAGCTCCTTGAGCAACCGCTCTCAGTTCTATTCAGGCAGGAATTCAGCAAGCTAGACGGAAGGGTGATATAGAGGCTTGGCAGTTCCATGTTAGGATACACCCCCTGGATCGACAGGGAAATGTTATAGCTACATTTGAGCATTTTCCTTTTAAATTACTCAAAGAATTTAAACAAGCTATTAATCAATATGAACCAGGTCTATGTCCGAAGTGTAAAAAAGGAAAACATTGGGCTAATCAATGTCACTCTAAGTTTGATAAAGATTGGAACCCAATTTTGGGAAATGCCATGAGGGGCTTGTCCCGGGACCCGTTCCAACCTGGGGCATTTCCGGCTCAGGCCACTCCCTCACCCCGTACAATGTCTGTGCCCTACCACAGCCAGTAGTGCTGCAGTAGATTTATGCTGCGCAAAAGCTGCAAGTCTTCTGCCTGGGGAACCCCCGCAAAAAGTTCCAACAGGGGTCTGTGGACCTTTGCCAGCAGGGAGGAAGCAGAGTGGAAAGTAATCCGTAAAAACTGGCCCCTTACAATTGGCAATATTTGATTAAATCATGTAGATTATCCAATGGTGTCTATGTTCAATTCCTGATTTTGATAATTGTACCATGATTAATTAAGAAAATCTTAGTCCATTCAGGCTGCAATAACTAACTACTATGGACTGGGTGGCATCTAAACAACAAAAATTTATTTCTCACAGTTCTGGAAGCTGGGAAGTTCAAAATCAAGACACCAGCAGTGTTGGTATCTGGTGAAGGCCGTTTTCTCATAGATGGCAACTTTTTGCTGTGTCCTTGCAAGGTGGAAGGCGCGAGGCAGCTTTCAGGTGCTCTATTATAAAGACACTAATCCCAAACCACCGCCTCCTAATACTATCTCTTTGGGGCTTGGGATTTCAGTGTATGAATTTAGGGGAACACAAGCATTCAGACCAAAGCAAAGAGAATGTCCCTGTTTTTAGGAAGTCCACACTGAAGTATTTAGGAGTAGAAGAGCATCATGTCTGCAACTTAACGCTAAAATAGTTTAGAAAAAAATATGCTTGGACATGGAGAATGAAAGAGTAAACGTGAAGTGTTAACATCTAGGTGAAAGGCATGTGGGAATTCTGTGTACCATTCTTGCAGCTTTTCTGTAAAGCTGAAGTTATGTCAAAATAAAAAGTTAAAAAAATACTGGCCCAATTGCAAATCTAGTGGACCTCTCTGGTCTATAAATGATCAGCAAACTGGGCCTTTGAAGTGCTATCTCAGCCCTTTTCTGTGGAGAGGTAGATACCTGTTCTCCTTCTACTTCGCCCCTCTTCTGCTGTCATCCTAGATCATCCTCATCCTATGGCCTCTTGGCCACTCCCCTCTCCACCTCCATGACTTTCTCTTCCACATCACCTCAGCCACTCACCCTCCTGGTCATACCCCAAGCCACCTCCCAAATCACTACTCAGATAGCAACCTCTCAACCATCTAATTAGCCTGCTCAATTATTCCCACCTACCTAGTCTCTAATCTTCACTGCCTCTGACTCCTCATCTTCAACTGCAAGGTTAAATAAACCATGTATGCAATATTTATTTATTTATGTATTTATTCATGTATTTAATATGGGTTTTTTTTGTTTGTTTGTTTTTGTTTTTTAAACAGTCTCGCTCTGTCACCGAGGCTGGAGTGCAGTGGCATGATCTCGGCTCACTGCAACCTCCGCCTCCCAGGTTCAAGCGATTCTCCTGCCTCAGCCTCCTGAGTAGCTAGAACTACAGGCGCGTGCCACCACGCCCGGCTATTTTTTGTATTTTTAGTAGAGACGGGGTTTCACTGTGTTAGCCAGGATGGTCTCAATCTCCTGACCTCATGATTTGCCCACCTCAGCCTCCCAAAGTGCTGGGAATACAGGCATGAGCCACTGCGCCCAGCTGTTTTTGTTTGTTTGTTTTTTATTTTGTTTTGAGATGGAGTCTCACTCTGTCACCCAGGCTGGAGTGCAGTGGCACAATCTCTGCTCACTGCAACCTCCGCCTCCCTGGTTGAAGCAATTCACCTGCTTCAGCCTCTCAAGTAGCTGGGATTACACCACCATGCTTGGCTAATTTTTGTATTTTTAGTAGAGATGGGGTTTCACCATGTTGGCCAGACTGGTCCCAAACTCCTGACCTTATGATCCACCTGCCTCGACCCCCTAAAGTGCTGGGATTACAGGCGTGGGCCACCATGCCCAGCCTATTCATTTATTTGTTTTGAGATGGTCTCACTGTTGCCCAGACTGAGTGCAGTGGGGTAATCATGACTCACTGCAGCCTCAGCCTCCCAGGCTTAAACAATCCTTCCACTTCAGCCCCCTGAGTAGCTGGGACTATAGGCACGCACCACTACACCCAGCTAATTTTATTTTTTTGTAAGGAAGGGGTCTTGCTATGCTACCCAGGCTGGTCTCAAATGCCTGGACTCAAGCAATCCTACTGCCTCAACCTCCAAAATTGCTGGGATTATAGGCATAAGCGACTGTTCCCACCCTTTGCCCCCTTTTGCCTTTCCTTCCATCCCATTCACTCAGCAAACCCTAACCCTGTATGAAGCCATCTGTATTCTCTTGTTGGAGCTATACTTCAGCTGCTGGATTGTGCTAGAGAAGTAACGTGTAAGTGGGTGCCCCAGTCTCAAGTGGGCCTTCAGCACTGTCAGATAATCTTCCCCAGTAAGTTTATCCTTCCTTTCTTCATGAAGTTGTACTTGACCTGCCCCCACACCCACAAGAAAGAGAGAAAAAAATAAGTGCCGTCAGATGGATATTTGTATTAACTCCCCACCATCAAGTCTTTAAACTCAGTGTCCTCAGCACCAGTTCTTTCCTCCAGCTCCCTGTAGCAGTGGAGGGTGTTCCACCTTCCCGGCCGATTCTGGTCCCTCTGCTGGAGGGACAGAGACAGGTGCTTAAGGCTTCCACCTTCTCAGTGAGGACCTTACTACCACTTACCCCTCTCAGACCTTGGTCTTTAACCTCTAACTGTCTACAGCTGCCCTTTCATAAACACATCTCCTTTGGTGGTGAGGAGTTAAAACCAAGTTCCCATCTGAGGGCACCTATTTTTCCCCCCTGAAGTAGTGAGATCATCTGTGGAGAATAAAGGAGGAGATGGAAAAGTCTCCCCCATCCATCTAAACAAAGCTCCCCTTGAGCTCCCCTTGCCTTACAATTACTGCCCTCTTTCTCACCTGCTTTCAGCCAGATTTCTCGAAGTAGTCATCTGTTGTCTTTCTCTGTGTTTCTATATCTCCTATTCATTCTTCTGCTGTTTTCTTTCCTCTGATAATTCACCAAAACAGCTGTGGCCAAGATCATGGCAGCCTTCTTGGTTTTTTGTTTGTTTGTTTGTTTTAGATGTAGTCTCGCTCTGTCACCCAGGCTGGAGTGCAGTGGTGCGGTCTCGGCTCACTGCAAACTCCGCCTCCAGGTTCAAGCAATTCTCCTGCCTCAGCCTCTCGAGTAGCTGGGATTACAGGCACCCGTGGCGGTAACACTTGGCCCTCCCTTCTGTGACCTCCTGGGCTCAAGCAATCCTTCTGCCTCGGCCTCCTAAGTAGCTGGGACCACAGGTGCAAGCCACGATATCAAGTTATTTATTTTATTTTTTTAGAGACAGGGTCTCACTATGTTGACCAGGCTGGTCTGAAACTCTTAGGCTATCAATCCTCCCATCTCAAGCCCTGCTAATTTTTGTATTTTTAGTAGAGATGGGGTTTCACCATGTTGACCAGGCTGGTCTCACACTCCTGACCTCAGGTGATCCGCCAGCCTTGGCCTCCCAAAGTGCTGGGATTCCAGGCGTGAGCCACCACGCCCGGCTGCCTTCTTTTTTTTAAATCCTGTGGACATGTTTAATCCCATCTTGACCCCTTATAGCACTTGGCACTCCATTATAAGACTCCCTGTCTTATAAAGCAACAGCTCCCCAGTACCTGGCACAGGGCCTGGTACATAGTAGGTGCTCAACAAATATTATTTTATATTTACATTGAAACAGAATTCTTTGAATTGTGGAATATAGCATCTTAGGGCCCAAAGGACCCGGCCACCGCCTTCATCTTTTCACTCATCTCCTACCCAAACCCTAGGCTCCAACCATACTACATAGTTGCAATTCTCCAAACAAGCCAAACTCCTACTTTTCCATATTTTTTAAATGTGCTGTTTACTGTCTGGTAGTCCTTTTCAGGGACACCTACTCCATTTCCCCACATCGTCTCCCTGGTGAATCTCTTGGTCTTTTCTTAGTTTGCAAATCACTTTCTTTAGGAAGTCCTTCTTAATTCCCCCCAGCAGAGCTGTCTTCTCCCTCCAAGCTCTTCCTAGATTCTTTCCACAGACCACAGCTATCACAGTGATTCCCAAGCATATTCAGAGAAACAATTGTTCCAAGGTTGTTCATGAAAGGGTCACACTGACTCATACATTTGGGACATGCTGAGTTACACTGGTTTTTTGTTTGCGTTCTTGAGAGAGGGTCTCACTTTTTCAGCCAGGCTATAGTGCAGTGGCAAGATGATAGTTCACCTCAGCCTTGACCTCCTGGGCTCAAGCAGTCCTTCTGCCTTGGCCTCGTAAGTAGCTGGGACCACAGATGCAAGCCATGACACCGAGTTATTTATTTTATTTTTTAGAGACAGGGTCTCACTATGTTGACCAGGCTGGTCTGAAACTCTTAGGCTGTCAATCCTCCCATCTCAGCCCCACAAAGTGCTGGATTAAAGGTGTGAGCCATTGTACCCAGCCTAAACTGGTTTTCTAGATTTCTTTGCTGCAGGACTTCTCAGAGCTGTTGCATTGCTTACTTTCATTAATAACTTCCAATATAATTTGTAACATTTCTCAAACTTAATTAACCAAAGAACAACTCCCCATTTTCGTGGAGCATTTTTTTGGCACTACCACATAGATCATTTCAGAACCTTTGTCTTGTCGTAGAACTTGCCCTATTTTATAATTATTTTGTACAGGCCTCTCCCCTTCTAAGCTGTGAGCTGCTTAAGGCAGAGACAGTATTTTGTTTATCTCTGGATGCACAGTGCCTAATATATAATAGCTACTCAATATATGTTTGTTGAAAGAATATGGGAAAGGGAAGGTAAGAGAGGAAGGGAAAGAATGGTGAAATAAGAGGAAGAAGGCTTCTTGAGGCTGGGCATGGTGGCTCACACCTGTAATCCCAGCACTTTGGGAGGTCAAGGTGGGTGGATCACCTGAGGTCAGGAGTTCAAGAGCAGCCTGGCCAACATGGTAAAACCCCATCTCTACTAAAAATACAAAAATTAGCCGGGCATGGTGGTGGGTGCCTGTGATCCCAGCTACTTGGGAGGCTGAGGCAGGAGAATCGCTTGAACCCGGGAGGCAGAGGTTGCAGGGAGCCAAGATCGCACCACTGCACTCCAGCCTGGATGAAAGAGCGAGACTCTGTCTCAAAAAAAAAAGAAGAAGAAGAAGCCTTCTTGATTTTTACATTTAACATCCCAGAAACCCAGTACTTAGATTCTATCATAAATATTTTCTTCTACTTGCTTCATCACATCTATCCATCTATCCATCCCTCACATTAGCCATGGATCCATCTTCACTTTCTTATTACTTGTGTGTGTTTGCAAGCTTATTTTTCCTCAGATCGTGGAATCACCTTAATTCTGAAATCCTCTCAGAACAAGCATCCTGATAGACTGTATTGTTCAGCTCCTCCTTGCTCATTCCCAGCACCTCCCACTCTTCCCCTGACACGGGCAGGCCTCTGTGGAATGAGCGGTGCCTCCTAGAGGGAGGGAACTTTTTAGAACATGAAGAGGCTGCCAGCCTCAGGGGTCAGAGACTCTGCTTGCTCGCTCTCATTACCACTGTTTAATTTTAAGGAAAATGCAGAATGTTCCTGGACTTGGGTTTTCCCACTTCTCAAAGGAAAGGTTAAGGCCTAGGATTCCATAAGGTCCTCCCTATCCCAGGATAATTATTACTGACCAAAGTAGGGATTGCATTGACCAAACTCTTGCTCACTGAAACTGCTCCCAGGGAAGGTCAGGTGATGTCACTTTCCCCAGGAGCCAGGGGGCAGGGGTGAAGTCCCTGGGCAGACACTCCTGTGTTGATCTCGCTTCTTGAGGAGGGATAACCTTGTGTGTTGAATGCTGAAAGGACTTTAGAATGGCTAAGACTCTATTTCTAACCAGCTATGTGGCTTTGGGAAGACCCCTCACCTCCTGGACTCTCAGTATCCTAGTCTGTGAAAAAGGGGATTATACTCTCTCACATCTGGAAGGATTGGCTGAGATAAGCCTGGTAGGGCACAGGCCATGGTACAGAAAGGGGGCACCACAAATGTGAGCCATCCCTGCCTTCAGCCAGGCAGAGGGCAGCAGGCCAGGGAGCCCACGGTTGTCTGCCAGTGTTGCCAGCACAGGTGTCTGGGCCAATGAGTTAAACTGATTGGGAAGTGAGGAGGGAAGATTAGAGGCACTAGAAGGGCTGTGAGCAGAAGATAATGCTGCAGAAAGCTCTGCTCCCCCAGAATGACCTCATAGCCTGCTAGTATCCCAAAAAGCTCTGTGCAGCCCACTCCTGTCAGGGCTGGGCCATTAACTCAAAAGTGTTCCTGGTGCACAGGAATGTTCTTTGTGACGGAGTCTATCACCCAGCATTGACAGAGCCTTTTCTGAGCCCTCATGGTTCCTTCCCACGGGGCGGCCTGGGCTCTCATTCTCATAATCTCCCAGGAGACTTGCACTCTGTGAAGTACCTGGGAAAAAAACCATCATCCCATCTGTATTCGTTTGCTCTTGCTGCCATCACAAAGTACCATAGACCTGGTGGCTTAAACAACAGAAATTCATTTTCTCACAGTTCTAGAAGCTGGAAGTCTGAGATCAAGGAGTTGGCAGAATCAGTTTCCTCTGCGACCTATCTCCTTTCTTTGTAGGTGGCGTTCTCTCCCTGTGTCTTCCCATGGTCTTCCCACTGTAACTGTCTGTGTCCAAATTTCCTCTTCTTATAAGGATACCAACCATATTGAATTAGGGCTCACACTAATGACCTCATTTTAACTTAATTGCCTCTTTAAAAGCACAATCTGTAAATAACAGTCACATTCGGAAGCCCTGGGGGTTATGGCTTCCACATATGGATTGGGTGGGTGGGGAGTGGACGGATGCAGGTTGGCCCATGTGGCATCTTACAGGTGAAACAACTGAGGCCTAAGAGGGTCAGTGGCTCGTACTGGGCAGGGCCAGACCTAGAATCAGGACAGGACACCCTCCCTCTCTGCCTTCACTCACATCCCAGCCTCCACTTGCCTGTCCCAGAGAGGAAGAGGATGGTGGGTGAGGGCAGTCATCGGTCTGACTCCCCACCAAACCTCCCAGCTGGTGGAAGTGACAGGTCAGGCAAGCCACTGTGTTGGGCACAGCCAGGAACAGCAGAAGGGCAGACATTCTCTAGGGCAGTGCTTTTCAAACTTTTATATGCATAGAAATTATTATACCTGGTGAACTCCGTTAAAATTATTTTTTATTTAAATTTTTTTGGGGTCGGGGTCTCACTGTGTTGCCCAGGCTGGAGTGTAGTGGCTGTTCACAGGTACAATCATAGCTTACTACAGCCTTGAATTCCTGGAGTCAAGAAATCCTCCTTCCTCACCCTCCCCATTAGCTGAGACTACAGAGCTGTGCCACCATTCTGGCTAAAAAGGTAAGTAATTTTAAGTAATTAAGTTAAAATGAGGTCATTAGGGTGGGCCCTAATCCAATCCAGACTCTGACTTGGCCTCTCTGGGGAAGGGCCTGAGACTCTCCATTTCCCACAGGCTCCCAGGTAATGCCAGTTCTGCTGGTTTCTAGACCACATTGAGCAGTAGCAAGGTTTAGACCAGCACACTCCATGAGAAATAGATGTTATTCTAAATTTTCTAATATCACATCAAAAAAAGTAAAAACAAACAGGTGGGCCAGGTGCCTTGGCTCAGGCCTGTAATCCCAACACTTTGGGAAGCCAAGGTAGGAGGACAGCTTGAGACCAAGAGTTTGAGTTGGGCAATATAGTGAGACCCCATTTCTACACAAAATAATTTTAAAAATTAGTTGAGGCCGGGCGTGGTGGCTCATGCCTGTAATCCCAGCACTTTGGGAGGCTAAGACGGGCGGCTCACTTGAGGTCAGGAGTTCGAGACCAGCCTGGCCAACATGGTATAACCCTGTCTCTACTAAAAATATATACAAGAATTAGCCAGCCATGGTGGTGTCCACCTGTAGTCCCAGCTACTTGAGAGGCTGAGGCAGGAGAATTGCTTGAACCCAGGAGGTGGAGGCTGCAGTGAGCTGAGATCACATCACTGCACTCCAGCCTGGGCGACAGAGCAAGACTCCATCTCAAAAAAAAAAAAAAAAAACAACAACAACAACAACAACAACAAAAATTAGTTGGGCAGGTTAGCGCTTGCTTATAGTCCTTGCTACTCAAGGGGCTGAAGCAGGAGAATTGCCTGAGTAGAGGAGTTGGGAGTTGGAGGCTGCAGTGACCTATGATCATACCAGTGTACTCCAGGCTGGGCGACAGAGAGAGAGCCTACCCCTAAAAAAAAAGAAACAGGACTAGGCGCGGTGGCTCACATCTGTAATCCCAGTAATTTGGGAGGCAAGGTGGGATGATCGCTTGAGTCCAGAAGTTTGAGACCAGCCTGGGCAACGGAGTAAGACCTTGTCTTAACAAAAAACAAACAAAATGGCCAGGCATGGTGGCTCTTGTCTGTAATCCCAGCACTTTGGGAGGCTGAGGCAGGTGGATCACCTGAGGTCAGGAGTTCGAAACCAGCCCAGCCAACATGGTGAAACCCTATCTCTACTAAAAATACAAAAAAAAAATAACTGGGTGTGGTGGTGGGCATCTATAATCCCAGCTACTCAGGAGGCTGAGACAGAAGGATTGCTTGAACCCGGGAGGCAGAGGTTGCAGTGAGCTGAGATTGCGCCACTGCACTCCTGCCTGGGTGACAGAGTAAGATTCTGTCCCCCCCCCAAAAAAAAAAAAAAAAATTTAGTCAAATGTAGTGGTGCACTCCTGTGGTTTCAGCTACTTAGGAGGTTGAGGTAGGAAGATGGCTTGAGCTAGGGAGATCGAGGTTGCAGTGAGCCATAATCATGCCACTGCACTCTAGCCAGGGTGAGAGAACAAAACCCAGTCTCAAAAAAAAGAAACAGGCAAAATTAGCTCCTGTGTGTGTATGGGTATCTTTTTTTTTTTTTTTTTTCCAGAGGGAGTCTCACTCCATCACCCAGGCTGGAGTGTAGTTGTGTGATCTCAGCTCACTGCAACCTTTACCTCTGAGGTTCAAGTGATCCTCCTACCTCAGCCTCCCGAATAGATGGGATTACAGGTGCCTGCCACCACGCCCAGCTAATTTTTGCTTTTTTTGCAAGGACTAGGTTTCACCATGTTGGCCAGGCTGGTCTCAAACTCCTGACCTCAAGTGATCCTCCCGCCTTGGCCTCCCAAAGTGCTGGGATTACAAACTCTAATATATTTTTAACCCAATATATCACAAACATGATCATGATAATTTCAGAACATTAAGCCTTATAAAAAGTGTTAATGAGATATTTTACATTATTTTGTTTGTACTAAGTCTTTAGGTACTTTATAGCACATCTCACTTGGGACTCTAAATTCTTATGAGAAATACTTCATCACAAAATTTACAGTTGAAAAAAATAGGATCACACATCTAAGTTGTTCTAAACCTACTTACAAGTTTTCAAAAAACTGAATCCAGTATTAGTTTTTAAATTTACATTTAAGTTAATTAAAATCAAATAAATTTAAAAATGTGAGACTTTAAAAATTACAGACTCACGCCTGTAATCCCAGCACTTTGGGAGGCCAAGTCGGTGTGATCACTTGAACTCAGGAGTTTGAGACCAGCCTGGCCAACATGTGAAACCCCATTCTACTAAAAATACAAAAATTAGCCAGACGTGGTGGTGCGCACCTGTAATCCCAGCTCCTTGGGAGGCTGAGGCACAAGAATCACTTGTACCTGGGAGGCAGAGGTTGCAATAAGCTGAGATCGCACCACTGCACTCCAGCCTTGGCGACGTAGTGAGACTCTGTCCCCTGCCAGCCCCCACCAAAAATTTAGTTCTTGGGTCGTATTACCCCATTAAAAAAATTTTTTTTATAGTGAGACCCAATCTCTAGCATTACCCCATTGCAAATGATGAAAAGCTACATGTGGCTAGTGGCTACTGTATAAGACAGCACAGGACTAGACTACCAGGAAGAAGAATGACATAAATGAAGGATCCCCAGCTCCACAGAGGACTTGGGACAGAAACAGCCCAAGACCCAGAGAGCAGCCAGAGTAGGAGCCCAGGGAAAGAGCTGTTGGAAACAAAGAGCTCAAGGTGACTGAAGTGTACCCCAAGATCTAAGCACCAGGCATTGTAGCCTGCTCTGGAGGAACGGCTCAGCAGGAAATGGGAAGGTGAGAAGAAATCCCAAACCTGTCAAAGTAGGAATGGGTGGAAAAGCAAGAACTATGTCCAGGGAAAATAAAAAAGCACTTCTGGGGTTGGATTCTGGAGAGTGACCTGTGCAGGGGAGCTTGACCTTGTCCTGGGCACCTCTAGGAGGCAAAATTAGGACCAAGGGTGGTTATTACAGGAAGCTGCTTGGGGCTCAAACCAACACTGAGTTTTTAAACAAGGAGAGTCCTCAGTAATGGAAACAGGGAGCTTCCTGCCCTTGGAATCCTAGACGGAAAATGTTCTACAGGAATCACCTCCTTCTCATCCAGTGGAATAGCGAAACAGAGGCTGGGCAGGTACCCGCTGAGAGGCTAGAGGGGTTTCTTCCTGTATAAAGGGTTGAATAATACGTTCCCTCCAGTTAGGTGCCTATTGATTCTGTATTCGGAGTAATTGACCTTTCCAGAGGACTTATTAAGTGTCAGGCAGCTAAACCCCTGAAATAAGCACTTTACTGCCATTTCATCCACACTAAAGTCATGAGCCTGGTCCTCTAGTTTTCTCCACTCCTTAGAGGAGGAGACTGAGCCACTGAGTTTTGAAGTCACGTCTTATGGCCAGAAGATGCTCCAGCGAGGCTTTATAAGTGGGCAGTCTGGTTCCGAGGCATGCCATTCGCTGCACCACACTGCCCAGAAGGAGGCTCGGCCTGTCTTATCCTCTCCCTGCTTGGCCTTAACCAGCCACATTTCCCAACTGATCCCACTCACTGCAGAGGTGAAAACTACCAGGCTAGGTCCTGCTGACTGGGAGAGGGGTGGGCAATAGGCCTGGATTTGCTGGAGCTTCCACTGTAGATGTAATCACATGTACAATTTCCCTTCACCTCTTGTTACCCTGGGGCGGGGGGAGGAGGGGTGCTCTCTTAGCAACCCCACCCTGGGATCTTGAGGAGAAAGAGGGCAGGGAAAAGAGGGAATGGGACTGGCCCAGATCCCAGCCCCACGACCGGGCTTCCACATGGCTGAGCAGGAACTCCAGAGCAGCCGCACACAAAAGAGGGCTTTGATGTGCCTCCAGCCAGGCCCAGGCCTCTCCCCTCTCCCATCTCTCTCCGGGTCTTCCTTTGCCCCACTCTGGGCCTCCTGTGAGCCCGATTTAACGGAAACTGTGGGCGGTGAGAAGTTCCTCATGACACACTAATCCCAACCTGCTGACTGGACCACGCCTCCAGCAGAGGCGACCTCTAGAGCTCCAGGACATTCAGGTACCAGGTGGCCCCAAGGAGGAGCTGCCGACCTGGCAGGTAAGTCAATACCTGGGGCCTGCCTGGGCCAGGGAGCCCAGGACTGGGGTGAGGACTCAGGGGAGCAGGGAGACCACATCTCAAGCTGCCTGTAAAACCGAAACCACCTGGCCATTCTTCAGGTTGAGCCAGACCAATTTGATGGCAGATTTAGCAAATAAAAATACGGGACACCCAGTTAAATGTGAATTTCAGATGAACAGCAAATACATTTTTAGTATTAAAAAAGTTCACATGTAGGCCAGGTGCAGTGGCTCACGCCTGTAATCCCAGCACTTTGGGAGGCCAAGGCAGGCAGAACACCTGAGATCAGGAGTTCAAGACCAGCCTGGCCAACATGGAGAAACACTGTCTCTAATAAAAATACAAAAAATTAGCTAGGCATGGTGGTGGGCACCTGTAGTTCCAGCTACTCAGGAGGCTAAGGCAGGAGAATCGCTTGAACCTGGGAGGCAGAGGTTGCAGTGAGCTGAGATCGCACCATTGCATTCCAGCCTGGGCAACAAGAGCGAAACTCTATCTCAGAAAAACAAACAAACAAACAAACAACAACAACAACAACAAAAAGTTCACATTTAACTGGGCATTCTGTATTTTCATTGGCAACCTGAGATGGCAGGGAACAGCACTGGCATGGTGCGAGGGATGAGCATTTTTTCATTGTGTACAGCTTGTAAATCAGTATTTTTAAAACTCAAAGTTAACAGCTTGGGCATATTTAGAAAAGAGTTCCTGGACAGACTTGAACCCTGTATTCCTAAGATCTCGGATCTCGTTCTGATGGTCTGCACAACTGGCTGGGGGTGTCCAGTCACTGTCCCTTTTGTCTGGGCTCCCCAGGGCAGTTCTGTCAGCCTCTCCATTTCCATTCCTGTTCCAGCAAAACCCAACTGATAGCACAGCAGCATTTCAGTCTGTCTATCTCTGTGCCCACCTATCTGGACATCTACCAGCCAGAAAGATGGCTTAGATTTGGTTCCTGTGGGTGGATTATGGCCCCCAGAACTTCCCTGTGCTTGCTGGGGCTGTGGAGTGGAAGGAGCAGGAAATGGGGGACCCTCAGATACTCTTTGGGGGTCCTCCAAGTCTCTTTGTGCAAGTTAGGGTAATGATCAATATGTAGCTAAGAAAGAGAAGGGGAACTATGTTTTAGAACAGGACACTGTGCCAGGAGCATTGCAGAAATTATATGGTTTTCATGACAGTTCTTTTTGGTAGGTACTGTTATTATCCTCAGTTTGCAGATGAGGCAACTGAGACCCAGAAAGGTTAAATAACTTGCTAGAGTCACACAAGTTGTAACTGACAAAGCCTGATTCAAACCCAGGTCTCCCTAACCTTAAAGGTTTCTATGATGCCAGCTCTCCTAGGGAGTTTGCCTGCAGATGTGTTGGCTCTAGGTGTCAAAAAAAGACTTGGTGTCAGGCAGGCATAGGTTCAAGTCCCAGCTCTGTCACTTACCAATTGTGACTAGCTGATTGAACTGACCATGGAACCTGGTCACAGGTAGGAGCAGGATGGTGAAAGGTTCCTGAAGGCACTTAGGCAGGACATTTAGGCAGGAGAGAAAACCTGGAAACAGAAGAGCTGTCTCCAAAAATACCTACTGGTGAAGCAGGTTGTCATGTGGGCCATGAATGGGATCTGTTCTGGTAACCAAGCATTACTTATGTGTCCATTATTTAACTACATCTCATAACCCTTCCATCCTACTTTACAGGGGACAACCAAGACTGAGGTTAAATCACACAGCCTGCAAGTGGAAGAGAAGAACTTGAACCCAGGTCCGACTTTTGCGCCACAGCAGGCTGCCTCTTGGTGCTGACAGGAAGTCACAACTTGGGTCTGAATCCTGATCCCTGGCTATTTTTTGGCTGTGTTACCTTGGACAAGTCACTTATTCCCCTCCTCTGTTTCCTCCTATGTAAAATGGGAATAATAATGCTGACCCTGGGTCTGAGAGAGTGGATTTGAAAGTACTTAGTGCATCACAAAGCACAGAACACACTTCCAGTTTCATGGTTACGTACTTACGTAACTGGTCATCACCCATCTTGAGAACGAATGCATTGGGGAAAGGGCCATCCACTAGGCTGTGAAGTTTCTGAGGGACCCCTTTGGGCTGGAGAAGGATGGCCACAGGAGAGAGGAGAGATTGCCTTATCCTGCAGTGATCGTGTCATTGAGAATAGAGCCAGACTTTTTTTCCTGGCAGGGCCAACTTGTAACATCTGAGGACTGAGCTATTTGTGTCTGTGCCTTGTCCAAACAGTGTTTCCCAAAGTGTAGCCCAAGAGCCATCTCCCTCAGAGCCACCAGGATGTGTTTTAAATTGCAGGTTCCTAGGTTCCAGCCTGCACCTTCAGAGTCAGAATCATGGAAGTTGGGGCCCAGACACCTGCATTTCTAACAAATGCCTTGGGTGATTCTGATGCAATTGAAAGTTTGAGATCCACTATTCTGAGACAATAACAAAATGGTTTTTCTAACCCCTGCAGCCCTGACTTCCTATCCTAGGGAAGGGGCTGACTGGAGAGGCCAGGACAGAGAAAGCAGATCCCTTCTTTTTCCAAGGACTCTGTGTCTTCCAGAGGCAATATGTCAGAAGGGGTAAGTACGTGTCCTCCCGGGCTCCCCTCCACCCACCTTCCCTTTCTTCCCTCTCCCTCCCTCCTCACTTCTCTATCTTCTGCTCTGCCCAGGAATATAGGCACACACTCCTATAACCTCTGTGTGGGTCCTGACCCCCACAAAAGGAGAAGGCTTAACAATGACCTTGGGAAAAAAAAATTAAATGTCTGAACAGGTCCATTCCCACGGCTGGCTCAGGCTGATGGGGTTGGCTGTTCCTGTTTTTCCTTTCTTTGCCCAGGTGGGCACGTTCCGCATGGTACCTGAAGAGGAACAGGAGCTCCGTGCCCAACTGGAGCAGCTCACAACCAAGGACCATGGACCTGTCTTTGGCCCGTGCAGCCAGCTGCCCCGCCACACCTTGCAGAAGGTGAGGTGGCTGACAGTGCGGGGAGGAGCAGCCTAGGGAGGCAACATGAGGGGAACATGACTGCATTCTCTGTTCTGTGAAAGGGTCTAGCCCTGGCACTCCAGATCATCCTGGACCTGATAGACTGGCCTGTTGTAGGGTCCTTCCTGGTGGTCACGGCTATGGCAGCAACTGGGTTGACCAGACACCCAGCCAGGCCAGCCCAACCCAAGACTACAGCCCAGGGCCTTGGAACTAGGGCCCTCTAAACTAGACTCAATATGACCAGCATTGGTTTGGAAATGGCCCCGGGGAGCAAGCGTCCAAATGCTGCCCCTGCTAGACAGGCAAGAGACGTGAGTTCCAGAACCAGACCTACTTTTAGCTTGCTGTGTGACCTTGAGCAGATTGCTTTCCATCTCTGGGTCTTGCCCTCTGCACCTGTGAAAGACGGTTGGCGGACTAGCTCAGAGATGGTCAGACTGTGCTCTGTGGAGGCTGACAGAGCTGTCTTAGGGCTGCCGGGGAGGATGAGAAGTGGCTGAACTGAGCCTGGGCTCCCAGCTTCCATCTCTGCTTCCTTGGGCATCTCAAGGGAAAGGTGCTATTCGCTCCTTCACACTTTACTCCCCCTCCTTTCCCTTCCCTCCTCATGCTGTCCAAAGAGAGAGCTGTCTGAGGTGCGGGGAGGAGCTCTCCTGACCCAGCAGAGGGGAGGAATGTGAGGCTCTGGGCAGGCGGCAGGCTGCCATCTGCTGGAGAGCTGTGTTTTTGAAAAAATCAGAATGGAGCCTGGGAGGCAGCAGAGTGAAGTGATGAAAAGAGGAGTCCCAGCTCCACTCCTTTCTCTCTGGGTGACCTTGAGCAAGAATATCTTCACCTTTATGAGCCTCAGTCTGCTCATCTGAGAGATGGGGATAAGAACGCCAACCATGATGGTCTGTGGCAGATTGAAAAACACAATGCATTTAAGGGACTTAGGTTGCTAGGCAAAGGCTCAGTGAGTGTAGGCAGTCATTTTTAGAAACATTTAGACTGTTGGCCATATTCTGCAAATATCCAGGATGAACAGTTTGACCGAATTCTCTCCACACACAACAATCTCAGGTGTTGCCAGTACAGATGCTGCCCCTGGGGCAGAAGAGCAAGGGCTGCAGCTGCAGACCTCTGGGCCCCCTCAGCTTTGGCAGGAGACTCATCACCTGTGTGTCCTACCCCTCACCTGCACCTAAGTCTAACTTCATGCACACCCCACCCTGTTCCAGGCCAAGGATGAGCTGAATGAGAGAGAGGAGACCCGGGAGGAGGCAGTGCGAGAGCTGCAGGAGATGGTGCAGGCGCAGGCGGCCTCGGGGGAGGAGCTGGCCGTGGCCGTGGCAGAGAGGGTGCAAGAGAAGGACAGCGGCTTCTTTCTGCGCTTCATCCGCGCGCGAAAGTTCAACGTAGGCCGTGCCTATGAGCTGCTCAGAGGTGAGGCCCGCGCTGAAGGGACGGCCCTGAGAGGACGGGAGGCCATGAGGATGGTATCCACTCTCACCTAGGCACTGAAGAGGCCCGCTTCCATACTGTGGGCAAGTCTGTTTCTCTGAGCCTCCATATCCTTACTTGTAAAGTGGGTCAGCTCTGACAATGAACGAATGAATGAATGAATGAAATGTGTCAGGAGCAGATTCCTAGAGGTCAGAGTCCTCCCAACTCTCTCTCAGTCTTGGGATTCAATGAGTAAAATTTGGGTACCCCATTTGGTTGACGAGGGGAAGAGTTTCCGCTCCAGAACCCCACCATGAGAACCTAAGCTTTGGCTCTGGAATGCTGCAGGAAGGTGGATAGCGCCTCGCTGAAGGCAGTTACCTAAGCCCCATGTGCAGTGGAACTGAAGATGGTGTCAGACCTGGGAATGAGCCCTGGGGACAGAACTGCCCTGGCACTGCTGGCTGGATGAAGACAGGATGCCTCAAGAAATCATCGGCGGGGTGCGGTGGCTCACGCCTGTAATCCCAACACTTTGGGAGGCCGAGGCGGGCAGATCATCTGAGGTCGGGAGTTAGAGACCAGCCTGACCAACATGGAGAAATTCCACCTCTACTAAAAATACAAAACTAGCCAGGCGTGGTGGTGCATGCCTGTAACCTCAGCTACTTGGGAGGCTGAGGCAGGAGAATCGCTTGAACCTGGGAGGCGGAGGTTGCGGTGAGCTGAGATTGTGCCATTGCACTCCAGCCTGGGCAACAAGAGCAAAACTCCATCTCAAAAAAAAAAAAAAAAAAGGGGGTCCCTCAGGAAATCAAATCTTGGGCACTGGTGGAGGGAAATGGGGTCTGAGCGGACCCTCTGCAGGCTAATGATTTTCCTTTTCTTCCTTCTTCCTTCTCCAAATGGTAATTCAGGGCCATGCTGTGCCAAGAACTGTTTTAGGCCAAGGGATGCAGTGGAGACAAAACAGACAAGAGTTCCCTGCCCTGGTGGGACTTATATTCTAATGGTGGAAACAATATATCCAATAAATAAAGTAAAATTATATAGGGTTAAATAATGGTAAGGAATAAGGAAAGAAATTAAGGAGGTGGATATAAAGTCTTGAGGGGTTGAAGTTTTAGATAAAGTGGCCAAGGAAGTCCCAGTGCAAAGGGAATTTTTGAAGAAAAACCCAAAGAAAATGAGATATCTGTGGGGAAGAGCAGCCGGGGCAGAGGGAACAGCAAAGACAAGGCCAGGGGGTGGGAGGTGCCCAGAGTGTTCCAGTGCAGTGAGTAAGTGGATGTGGCAGTCTCTCGGCAGATGTGCCCAGCTCCTCTAGGGGCTCAAGTTTGGTGGTGCAGGCCACAGAGGTGGGGAACTGCTCAGGATGGGTAAGGATGGAGTTTATGGACTGTAGAGGTGCTGCTGGAATCAGGAAGGGCTCTGTGTCCTGCTTGGGGTTTGGATTCTCCTTGGGAGCTTCTCCCCAGCCCTGTGCACACCTCACCACTCAGCTTATCCTGTGCCCTGTGCCTTGTCCCCATGGGGAAGAAAATAACAAGTAATGCTTATCCTCATACTTAGGACTACGCCTTATGTTTGCACAAGCTTATGATGATGTTTACACCTTGAATCATTTGATTGCCACAACAATTTGGTGAGATAGGCCACTATCTAGACTATCTAGAATAGATAGGCCAATATCGAGATCCCATTTTTTGGAGAGGCAACATGGGGCTCAGATAGGTTGAGTAGCCAGCTTGGTCACATATAGGACACATGTGGAAGAGCCAGGCAGGAGGCCAGGTCTCTGAGTCCCACTAGGTGGGATGGGGTAGGGATGGGATGGCTCCCTGAGGGGTTTCCTCTGCTCTCCTTCCTCCAGGCTATGTGAATTTCCGGCTGCAGTACCCTGAGCTCTTTGACAGCCTGTCCCCAGAGGCCGTCCGCTGTACCATTGAAGCTGGCTACCCTGGTGTCCTCTCTAGTCGGGACAAGTATGGCCGAGTGGTCATGCTCTTCAACATTGAGAACTGGCAAAGTCAAGAAATCACCTTCGATGAGGTTAGTGGGGGCTTGCCTGGCTCCCACCCCATGGGTTGGGTTCCCTCCCTCAACCCTGGCCTCTACTGAGCCCTCATTTCTGGTTCCCCAGGAGGCAAGGTCTGTAGAGGGGGAAAGGTGGGCAGCCACCTGCCACCAAGCCCTTTTCAGGCAGGGAGAGAAGTCCTAGGATGTGCCAGGGCAGCTGGAAAACCCAGCAGCTTTGCAGGTGGGGCTTGATGGTCAATAATACATGGCTCTTCCTGGGTATCCCAGCCAAGTGCCAAGCGGGAGTAACAGCTGTGTGCCACGAGCTGGGGGCTGCCCTGCCAAATGCTAAAAGCTGATAGCAACAGAAAGAACAAGGATTAGTGGACTGTAGGCTGGAAGAGATTCTGGAAAGCACAGGTTCCAGTCTATTTAGGAGCCCGAGTTCTTTGTACTTATATATGTATACAATTTTGCTTGTCTGAGCCGTTAAGGGGGCTGCCCCAAGTCGGGAAATCAGGGTTTGTCTTGGGAGAGCTTTGGCATGTGCCACTGAGCCTGAAAAATATTCCTTTAATTTTAAAAAAACCTGCTACAAACTTATTTTATTTTTTTTTGAGATGGAGTCTCGCTGTAGTCACCCAGAATGGAGTGCAGTGGCATGATCTTAGCTCACTGCAACCTCCACCTCCTGGGTTCAAGCGATTCTCACGCCTCAGCCTTCCAAGTAGCTGGGATTACAGGCGCACGCCACCATGCCCCGCTAATGTTTGTATTTTCAGTAGAGACGTGGTTTCACCATGTTGGCCAGGCTGGTCTTGAACTCCTGAGCTCAAGTGAT
>NW_012103109.1:1865280-1923235 GCF_000951045.1 Mandrillus leucophaeus | reverse complement strand
GCCACCACGCTCAGCTAATTTTTTTGTATTTTTAGTTGAGACAGGGTTTCACCATGTTGGCCAGGCTGGTCTTGAATTCTTGACCTCAGATGATCCACCCGCCTCAGCCTCCCAAAGTGCTAGGATTACAGACGTGAGCCACCATGCCCAGCTCACACATTTTTCTTATAATAATGGTATTATATTCTACAATAATATATCATGCACATTTTCCTGTATTATTAGTCTTCTATATTGTTTTTAATTGTTCCAGAGCATTCCATGGCATAAATGTACCATAATTTCACCAGTTCCCATTGTTGGACGTTTAGGTTGTCTCCAACGTTCCCACTATTGTAAGAGTACTGGGATAAACCTTCTGGCCTCTAACCATGGATGTGACATTCAAGCTTATTTTCTTGGTATACATTCGCAGAAGTGGAATGTCCGAGATCAAAGCCTGCAGCAATGAAGAATGAAGAATGTACCAATTAGCTCTTCCCTTAGGACCTCAAGCCTTAATTATTGTTGTGGGTTAGGTGTTACAGCCTGTTCTCTCTGTGCCCAAGATCTTGCAGGCATATTGCTTCATCCTGGAGAAGCTGCTGGAGAATGAGGAAACTCAAATTAATGGATTCTGCATCATTGAGAACTTCAAGGGCTTTACCATGCAGCAGGCTGCTAGTCTCCGCACTTCAGATCTCAGGAAGATGGTGGACATGCTCCAGGTGAGGCTTAGAGCTCTATACCACAGGAGCCTCCCACAGCTGGGGAGGCTGACAGGCTGGGCCTCCTTTCATGGTGCTTGCAGGGACCTGAGAATTTGGACCACCTCATGCCATAAAGAGCAGTGACAGTCACAGTCCCAACCACAAGCACTTGCATAGTGATTGACAGTTTGCCAAGTATTCACTTCCATTTTTCCATTGACTCCTTGAGAGCATTCTTTCCCTCCTTCCCTGCTTCATTTTTCAAACCTGGAAACGAAGGCTCAGAGATTTAAGTGACATCTCAAGGTCACACAGCAATCAAGTGGCAGAGGCCAGACTTGAACCTGCATCTTCTGACCTGTAATCCCATGTTGTCTGTCCACATATGTCGCACTGGCTCTCTTTGAATGTGGATTCACCCCGAGAAAGGGATATCACTAGCCCTCTGATAATTCACTCCTATATATGCTGACATGTCAGGAGTCCTTTCTTAGAGCCATCTTGGATCTGCTCTGCGTATTTGGGAAAGGAGGGGTGGGAGGTGGAGGTCGTGGGAGGGGCTGATGGACAATGAGGGATGATAAGAGTGTTCCTGTGGTTTGTAATAGTTTGCAGTCCCTTCGGCAGGCAAGTGGGTTTGAAAAAACTCACCAAAAGGCCAAGAAAGGCTACTTTCATTTCTTGACCTAATTCCTGGTTTTATTTGCATCAGCAGGGAGAGGGTTGGGTCATATGAATCTTGGGGCTTCCTCCCTGCAGTCTGGGCCACATTAAAGCCAGGGATCCCTAGTTGCTGGCCTGGAAATAGGACCTTCAGTGGGCCCTTCTCCAGGGCAGCCCTGTGATGTTGGACAAGTCTGTTCTATGCCATGAGGAGAGGCAGCAGGGATGAGTGGGAGCCTCAGAGGTCATCAGGGCCATGGGGAATGGGATGTCTCTCTGTCACTGCAGGATTCCTTCCCAGCCCGGTTCAAAGCCATCCACTTCATCCACCAGCCATGGTACTTCACCACGACCTACAATGTGGTCAAGCCCTTCTTGAAGAGCAAGCTGCTTGAGAGGGTGAGTACATGGGCCGCCCAGACAATGAGACAAGAGGGCCGAGGGTGGGGCCCCATCTGAGCCCTCCTCACACTCTACCATGGTCCTGAGCTACGTGGATCCCACTGACACCCAATATGGAGACCTGCGGAGAGGGGTGTCGCCAGGCAAAGATTGCACACGATGGGGCTTTGTCCTCCTGCCCCTTTCCTTCCTCAACCCTCATCCTTAGGGCACCTCCTCCTGCTCAGCTCTCTCTCTCCCTTGCTTCCCTGCAGGTCTTTGTCCACGGGGAGGACCTCTCTGGTTTCTACCAGGAGATTGATGAGAACATCCTGCCCTCTGACTTTGGGGGCACGCTGCCCAAGTATGATGGCAAAGCTGTTGCTGAGCAGCTCTTTGGCCCCCGGGCCCAAGCTGAGAACACAGCCTTCTGAAAACATCTCCTGCCAGCTGAACTGTAGTTAGAATGCCTGGGCCTCTCCTCAACTGTCCTGGACCCAAGGCTAGGAAAGGGCTGCTTGAGATGACTGTGGTCCCCCCTTAGACTCCCTAAGCCTGAGTGACCTCAGATGTCACCCTGTTCTCAAGGTGGGGGATGGGGAATAAAGGAGGGGGAATTCCTTTGAACAAGAAGAACTGGGGGTAGTTATATTTCCAGCTGCCCTTGAAGCTTTAAGACAGTGATTTTTGTGTGAGGTTGTATTTCGAAGACTCTAATTCGTTTTCTCAATCATTTCCTTTGTAACAGAGTTTTACGACTTAGAGTCTGTGAAAACAGGCAAGGAGCCTGGGTTAAAATATCCCCCACTCCTAGCAAAAATGCAATAAAAGAAGATAAAAGAGGGAGGACATATGTTCAAATGATTTGGCAAACACAGCAGTCCTGGTGGCCCCTAGGCAGGCGAGGGGTTTTCCACACAGAATTCCAGGGTGGAGGAGGCCTGGAAGTGGCTTCACTCAGGGGTGGCCTGCTCCCCTTGGTGAGGTACAGTCTGGCGTGTGTGGGATGGTCAGGAACTCGGACCTCTTTCCAGGGTGGCAGTCACGTTCCCTCCATGTGTCCGGGAGAGGGGGTCTCTCCAACAAACGCTGTCTCCTGCCGTCCCCTTGCCTGGATGGACGGCTCTACTTAGATTCATAGGTGGCATTTTCTCTGAGCTCACTCAGTCCTCAAGTTATAGAGTTAAAGCTCTCTTTTTGTCTTCACTCTCAAGCACTTTACAGTGATGAACTTACACTTTCCAAATCTGTGGGTTTTTTTGGTTTTTTTTTTTGAGACAGGGTCTCACTTGTCACCCAGGCTGGAGTGCAGTGGTGCTATCATAGTTCACTGCAACCTCAAACTCCTGGGCTCAGGCAAGCCTCCTGCCTCAGCCTGCTGAGTAGCTGGGACTACAGGCACATGCCACTGCACCCAACTAATTTTTTACATTTTTTTTTTTTTTTTGGTAGAGATAAGGCTCTGGCTGTACTGCCCAGGCTAGTCTTCAGCTCCTGGCTTCAAGCCATCCTTCCACCTCAGCCTCTCAAAGTGCTGGGATTGTAGTTGTGAGCCACCATGCCTGGCCCAAATCTGCATATTTTGACAAATACAAATGCTTTCCTTCTATGGAGTTGGCTTTCCTCAAGTGCTTGATGATTTTCGGGTGTGTGTTCATTTCTGTAGGTGAGAATCCCTGTTAGATGCCGTTTGCTGAGCATGCTGTTCCGTCTTGGGGAAGTGCTGGCTTCTTCTGGGCATGCGTCTCCTAAGCACTGACAGATACTTTTTCTAAGATGCTACACTCATTTTCCCACATGGAAGCAGACACTGGCTGGCTAGTGGCAGTAGGTGAGGCCTTGTTGTTCCCACCAAGGTGTCCCAGTCAATCAACCCAAGACTTGTCTGCTCTTGCCTGTAGGGTCACCTCCATTCTTTGTGGGTATGACGCACCCTAAGTGCTGCACCTACCTTTTGGGGCAGGATATTCCAACCATTTTCTGGACTATGGATTCAATTCAGTCCTGTCTGCTTTCAAACCTTTGGGAATTTCTCTGATCCACTGAGAGTTCTCTTTCTTGCTTTTCAGTGAGGCTGTGTACATGTTCATGTATATGTCAATGTATATATATGTGTGTGTGGGTATATGCACTTATTCCTTACATACTTTCTTTCACTACTAGGGTTTGTAGTGTATGCTCATTACCCAAGAAACTGCCTTCTTTATAACATTCACAGTCAACAATCCATGGTCATAAAATCCATGAAAATGAAAATGGTATTTACATAGGACTCCCAGGCTGGAGGAGGAATCATAGCAAATTATTATGGGCAGAAGGGTAGGACATCAACCAGTGAGGATTTTGTCCCAAAAGTTGAGGCTTCCTTTTTGCAAACCAAATCTCACATGGAACCTTGGTATTTAAACCTAAAAAGGGCAGGCATGTGGCTCATGCCTATAATCTCAGCACTTTGCGGGGCCGAGGCAGGAGGATGGCTTGAACTTGGGAGTTTGAGAACAACCTGGGCAACATGGTGAAACCCACCTCTACAAAAAATACACAAATTAGTTGGGCATGGTGGTGCACGTCTGTAGTCCCCACTACTCAGGAGGCTGAGGTGGGAGGATCACCTGAGCCCAGGAAGTCGAAGCTGCAGTTAGCCATGCACTCCAGCCACTGCACTCCAGCCTGGACAACAGAGGGACACCCTGTATCAACAAAACAAAACAACAGTACCAACTTAAAAGAGTGAAGCTGCTCTGGTAGAAGGGGCCTCACCCTGAGAGATCGCTTAGGAACATCTGGAGCTAAGAAGGTATTTCAAGTACGAGAACTGTCAATGGTGCTTTGGGGTCCTGTGAGAAAGGGATAGAGACTAGCGTTTGCCAAGGTGGAGGGCACTGGTGACCCACGTGGAGGTGTTGATGGAAGGAGGTGGTGATGAGGCTGAATTAAATAATTAAAAGGAATGGGTATTTTTGGTCAGGCATGGTGGCTCATGCCTGTAATCCCAGCACTTTGGGAGGCCAAGGTGGGCAGATCACTTGAGGTCAGGATTTGAGACCAGCTTGGCCAACATGGTGAAACCCCATCTCTACTAAAAATACAAAAATTAGCCAGGCGTGGTGACGGGGACCTGTAATCCCAGCTACTTGGGAGGCTGAGGCAAGAGAATCACTTGAACCCAGGAGGTGGAGGCTTCAGTGAGCCGAGATCACGCCATTGTACTCCAGCCTGGGCGACAGAGGGAAACTCTGTCTCAAAACCAGCAAACAAACAAAAACAACAACAAAAAAAATTAGCTGAGCTTGGTGGTGGGAACCTGTAATCCCAGCTACTTGGGAGACTGAGGCAGGAGAATTGCTTGAACCCGGGAGGCAGAGGTTGCAGTGAGCTGAGATCGTGCCACTGCACTCCAGCCTGGGTGACAGAGCGAGACTCCGTCTCAAAAAAGAAAGAAAGAAAAAAAGAATGGGTATCTTTTACATTTTCATGATATAGTTCTAATTGTTCCTCAAGACCTGGGTCCCAAATCTGAGGGAAACACTGGTTGATCCCTGTCCACTGACTCCCATCTTCCCCCCAGCCCCGAGATGCCAGGTGCCCTCCTGGACACAGCCCAGGCCCACTCTGAATTTGTGGCAGCTCTAAATATATAAATGAAATCAGGCACATGCTGAGCCGAAGACTCTTGGGGCAGCCTTAGCTCCTACTCAAACCCGAATGGGATGCTGGGGTCGTCCCTAAGGTCAGCAGGGCTTGGGCCTTAGCTCAAGGACCCCGTCTGATAAGAAAACTCAGTGGCTTTCTGAGGAAGAAGCCACAGGGTTGGGATCCCGTGAGCTGGCTCTGACTGTGTGCTCGCGCTGCCCCCTGCTGGCCGTGCCCTGACACTGCCCCTCCAGGGACAAACTGGGTAGGAGGGTTAGCTGGGTGGGCTGCGCCAGACCTTGCCCGAGGTTCCACTTTTGGGAAAACGTGTTTGAAGACCACCAATGTTAAAATCTGACGTGCTCAGCCTCACAAAATCCCAGCTGCCTATGTGTGTGATTCCTACAAATGGCCCCCACATTGTTGGAGAGAGACAATAAAATACTCTTTTGAAGGCCACCAGCTATGGGAAGGGGAACGACAAAATATGAATTTTATGACAACCATTTGGTGCCCATAACAACTTCCTTTCTGGCGACATCTGGTTTTTTTGTTTGTTTGTTTTTGTTTGTTTGTTTGTTTCTTTTTTTTTTTTTTTTGAGACAGAGTTTTGCTCTTGTTGCCCAGGCTGGAGTGCAATGGTGAGATCTCAGCTTACCACAACCTCCATCTCCTGGGTTCAAGCGATTCTCCTGCCTCAGTCTCCCAAATAGCTGGAATTACAGGCATGCACCACCATGCCCAGCTAATTTTGTATTTTTAGTAGAGACAGGGTTTCTCCGTGTTGGTCAGGCTGGTCTCAAACTCCTGACCTTAGGTGATCCTCCCGCCTCAGCCTCCCAAAGTGCTGGGATTACTGGCATGAGCCACCACGCCCAACCCTTTTTGGGGACATCTGGGATGAGGCAGAGATTCTGCCTCATCAAAGTAATTTGAGAGTTGGAAGGTTGCAGTGATGCATTTCTGCCATGCTAATTTGGTCGTTGGGAGAATGCAGACAGCAGAGTCTGGAGGCAATTTCAGCTGTGGGTGGAGGTCTCAGGAAGGAAACTGGCGCCAGCTTCAGAGAGCCTCTCAATGAGATTGGCCACTGCCTCGGGTTTACCCAGGGGAAAGTGGAGGAGTTTAGTGCTGCCTGGGGGCATGGCAAAGCCTTACTGGGAAGCATACTTTTCTCTTAATTCAAGCTAGCAGGGAAAGAGGTGAAGTGGACCACTGTGGATCCTACTTTTTTTTTTTTTTTTTTTTTTTTTTTTTTTTTTTTTTTTGGAGACGGACTCTCACTCTGTCACCCAGGCTGGAGTGCAGTGGTGTGATCTTGGCTCACTGCAACCTCTGCCTCCCAGCTTAAAGCGATTCTCCTGCCTCAGCCTCCCGAGTAGCTCGGATTACAGGTGCATGCCACCACACCTGGCCAATTTTTGTATTTTTAGTAGAGGCGGGGTTTCACCATGTTGGCCAGGCTGGTGTCGAGCTCCTGACCTCAGGTGATCCATCCTCCTCAGCCTCCCAAAGTGCTGGGATTACAGGTGTGAGCCACCATGCCTGGCCTCTGATCCCACTTTCTGTTGGGGGCTTGGCTCTGGAGTTTAGGAAGCTCAGAAGTGTCAGATCTGGAAGCCTGTGGGATCTCCTGGAGCCTCACTATTCAAAGGGTGGTCCAAGGAGGGCTGGACCTTAGAGCTCCCAAGCTCCAAGGCCATATCTCAGACATGCTGCATCAGAATCTGCATTTTTAACAAGACCCTCAGGGGACTGCACATTAAACAACCAATCAGGCCAGACACAGTGCCTCACACCTGTAAGCCCAACACTTTGGGAGGCTGAGGCAGGAGGATTGCTTGAAGCCAGGAGTTCAATACCAGCCTGAGCAACACAGCAAGACTCTGTTCCTATAAAAAAAAATCAGCCAAATGCAGTGTAGTTTTAGCTACTAGAGGCTGAGGCAGGAGGATCTCAAGTCTGGGAGTTCAAAGCTGCCTGAGCCATGATCACACTACTGCTCTCCTATTAATGGGTAACAGAGTGAGACCCTGAGAGAGGGGGGAGAGAGAGAGAGAGAGAGAGAGAGAGAGAGAAGGCAATCAATGCTTACAAAACAGTGGTTGTCTACCTCCCTGCAGGTGTCTGAAATGTGCACTGCCTAAACCCTGTATGTTGACATATGGAGGTGAGGATATGGAGGAACCCACTCTAGTAAGTATTCATATCTGTGGGTTTAAAGGCAAACTTTGCACGTGAGCAGAGAACAGAGAAGAAGGCTGCAGGAGCCCTGTGGGAAGACTGCAGCTGATAGGCTAAATGTCCCAGAACTTTTTCCGCTGTGGGGCTGTGCCCGGAAGTTGCCTTGCCAGTAGGCAGGACACGTAGTACACCTTGATTTCTCAAGGTGGCCACATATGAAGAAGGAAGAGACAAAGATAAGGGTTTGAAGGTGCACACAACGTGGCTCTTCAGCACTTCTGAGCCCAGGAATGTTTTTGGAAACTATAACCAGGCCAGGCTCCACTTTCCTCCAAGTCCATCAGTTAGATACCTTGGTGTGGAGCTGGACCACGTCAGACACTTTTCTAACAGTTTCTACCTTGGAGATGACGTATGAGTGGCAACCAAACAGATAAAGCCAAAACCACTGTCCAAAGTAACAACGGCACTCTGAAAAATATCATCTGAACCTCTCAATTATCCTGAGGTAGGCATTTTTAGTATAATTATTCCCGTAGGAAAATAAATAAATAAATAAATAAATAAATAAATAAATAAATAAATAAATAAATAAATAGAGGTTAAATTCTGCTTAGGATCAAAGAGCTAGAAATGGTGAGGATGGGACCCTGACCCAGCACCTCTGGCTCCAAATCTCTTTGGCTCTGTTACCACTCATGCTTTGTCTCCAATGTTTGTTTTATTTATTTCTGGGGGTGGGAGAGGTGCAGGTAGGAGAAGGGAGAAGAAACAATGAAATGAGAATTTCATATATTTCAGGTTAATTTCACCAACTATCATCAGATGATGAGGAAATGACTTTAAGAGGAAACCGGCCGGGCGCGGTGGCTCAAGCCTGTAATCCCAGCACTTCGGGAGGCCGAGACGGGCGGATCACAAGGTCAGGAGATCGAGACCATCCTGGCTAACATGGTGAAACCCCGTCTCTACTAAAAAATACAAAAAACTAGCCGGGCGCCGTGGTGGGCGCCTGTAGTCCCAGCTACTCGGGAGGCTGAGGCAGGAAAATGGCGTAAACCCGGGAGGCGGAGCTTGCAGTGAGCTGAGATCCGGCCACTGCACTCCAGCCTGGGCGACAGAGCGAGACTCCATCTCAAAAAAAAAAAAAAAAAAAAGAGGAAACCAGTCGTTAGTAGAGATGCTGGGGTAAATGTGGTAGGCAGCATTAATCAAAAGGAAGGTGTGGGTGACACAAAGCCACATGGAGAGAGGTGTTTAATTTAGCCCCTTTGGGGAGGGGTTCACCAGTCCGAGGCCAAATTGCCTGTCATGTCTTTCAACCACTCCGATACAGGGCAGCACTTTCATGGAACTCCCTCTAAAGATACCCAAGAGAGAAGTGAGGAGGGGAGGCTGTCATATGAAGGGCCATCCAGTTAGGTGTTTCATCTTCACCAAGGGAAAGTACTCTCCATAGGACTAGAGCAGAGAGCCCTGTTAATGAAAGGTAAAATAAAAAATAGCATGACTGGGGCAGTGAGTGAGGTGTCACTGAGCACAAATGCTGTACGGCTGCCTCAGGAGAGGGCAGCTGTGTGCTACTGGTCCTGCCTGACCACACTGGCATGCAGCTGGCACTGACCGGCCTAATGCCCTGGACCTGAAATCTCTTCCATGTAGTCTTTCCATAGGTAGTATTCTTTGCAAGCTGGTTTTCTTGGGCCAAAATAGTCTGGCTATTTTGTGGGGGATATGAATTGAGGGGAAGCTTGCTTACCAGAGAGGAATGAAGTTTGAAATTTGGCACTGGGCATTTTTAGGTCTTGTTAATGCACAACTTCTAAAGCTAACACTCTCCACCCTGCCTAACTTGACAAAGGTTTTGTGTGGCCGAGGAGGGAAGGGAGCTGTGAGTGTCTCTTGGGGTTGGTACAACCCTCCTGGCTGAGCCAGTGCTTGGTCCTGGGAGACCTTAGCTTGGGTTCAGACAGATTCAAGTAAGAAACCACCACCAGCACCCAACCAACCCAATATAATCTTAACTTGGGAAATGTTCACTTAGTTTTTTTTTTTTTTTTTTTTTTTTTTGAGATGGGAGTTTCACTCTTGTGCCCAGGCTGCAGTGCAGTGGCGCGATCTTGGCTCACCACAACCACCGCCTCATGGGTTCAAGTGATTCTCCTGCCTCAGCCTCCCGAGTAGCTGGGATTATAGGCATGTGCCACCACGCCCAGCTAATTTTGTATTTTTAGTAGAGACAGGGTTTCTCCATGTTGGTCAGGCTGGTCTTGAACTCCCGACCTCAGGTTCGCCTCAGACCTGCCTCGGTCTCCCAAAGTGCTGGGATTACAGGCGTGAGCCACCGCACCCGTCCTCACCTAGTCTTTTCAAAGAACATTATTGGAAAAGCCTACAAATCACACATGGCAAGCACCATTTACACCTTGCCTTGCATTTTGTCTTCATGATTCACTTTTAAGAAATGATTAAAACACTGAGGCTGGGCATGGTGGCTCACAGCTATAATTCCAACACTTTGGTAGGCCAAGGCGGGAGGACTGCTTGAACTTAAGTTTGAGACCAGCCTGGGCAACACAGCAAAAAACTAAAAACTAAAAAATTAGCCAGGTACAGTAGCAAGTCCCTGTAGTCCCAGCTACTCGGGAGGCTAAGGCAGGAGGATTGCTTGAGCCCAGGAGGTCAAGGCTGCAGTGAGCTGTGATCATGCCACTGCACTCCAGCCTGGGCTACAGAGCAAGAATCTGTCTCTAAAAAATAAAAAAGTAGAAAACAGATACTTCACTTATTTTAGTTCTTGGCTTTCTTGCCTGGAGAAGATGGGGTTGTGAAGATGCTTGTGGCCCTGTCAAGGTTTTGGTATTTGTTTGCGAAGATGGACTAACATCAATTGTGGTGCAAAAATGGGGTTTTGTGTATTTCCATTAATCTCATACTTTGGTGAAGACACAGGAAGAATCCTTTCAGATGGAAAACTGCCACTATACAAAGGACACATAGCCACACCACATTTTTAGTCTTTATTTTTTAAGTAAATTCCATTGAATCAAATATAACAAAATTACAGTTTTTGTTTGTAATGATCTTTGTTCACCACCACACAATCATAGTAGAATCGAAAGGAATATGAGAACATAAAATGATCAAGGACATCATTGTTTAGTATAATTTCTTATTAAAGGTAAATATCCCCATATTTAGAAAAAATTGCATTGCTAGTTGCAAATCTTAAACACCTCAATGCTGAAGGATCCTGTATTTCCCCCCCAAAGATCCAGCAGCACAGAGGCTTTTAGAACACAAACTCAAAAATATAATATTTTCAGGGCAGCATTTTAAGTTTCAGAAACCCAAACAAAACAAAACAAAACAAAATCAGAATTAGGAATGTGAAAGTGATGGTTCTCAAAAAGTCAATCTGGAAGCAGATCTGCCAACATAAGAATGTGGTTGAACAGAGTCTAACCAGGAAAAGGAGAGATGCAAACTCACTCCCCCTCCCCCCTCGCCATCGTCCCGCGCCCCCAGCGAGCAAACCGCCTCCCTGCTCTGTGCTGTCTCTCGGATGGCGTCCACCTCCGGGGCCATGGCGAAGCACGAGCAGATCCCGGTCCTCGACCTGCCCACAGACCTCAAATTCAAAGGCCCCTTCACAGATGTAGTCACTATAAATCTTAAATTGCAAAATCCATCGGATAGAAAAGTGTGTTTCAAAGTGAAGACTACAGCGCCTCACCGGTACTGTGTGAGGCCCAACAGTGGAATTATTGACCCAGGGTCAACTGTGACTGTTTCAGTAATGCTACAGCCCTTTGACTATGATCCGAATGAAAAGAGTAAACACAAGTGTATGGTACAATTTTTGCTCCACTGAACACTTCAGATATGGAAGTTGTGTGGAAAGAGGCAAAACCTGACGAATTAATGGATTCCAAATTGAGATGTGTATTTGAAATGCCCAATGAAAATGATAAATTGAATGACATGGAACCTAGCAAAGCTGTTCCACTGAATGCATCTGAACAAGATGGACCCATGCCAAAACCACACAGTGTTTCACTTAATGACACCACAACAAGGAAACTAACAGAAGAGTGTAAAAGACTTCAGGGAGAAATGATGAAGCTATCAGAAGAAAATCGACACCTGAGAGATGAAGGTTTAAGGCTCAGAAAGGTAGCACATTCGGATAGACCTGGATCAACCTCAACTGCATCCTTCAGAGATGTCACCAGTCCTCTTCCTTCACTTCTTGTTGTAATTGCAGCCATTTTCATTGGATTCTTTGTTTTTTGGAGACGGAGTCTCACTCTTGTCCCCCAGGCTGGAGTGCAGTGGCATGATCTCGGCTCACTGCAACCTGTCTCCTGGGTTCAAGCAATTCTCCCACCTCAGCCTCCCTAGTAGCTGGGATTACAGGCGCCCACCACCACACCCAGCTAATTTTTGCATTTTTAGTAGAGACAGGGTTTCACCATGTTGGCCAGGTTGGTCTCGAACTCCTAACCTCAGGCGATCCACCCACCTTGGCCTCCAAAGTGCTGGGATTACAGGCGGGAGCCACCATGCCCGGCCTTCACTGGATTCTTTCTAGTGAAATTCATCTTGTAGAGTGAAGCATACAAAGTGCTATTTCTTTTTTTTTTTCTTGACCAGAAAAAGATTCGTTTACCTACCATTTCATTGGTAGTATGGCCTGCGGTGACCATTTTCTTTTGTGTGTGTACAGCGCCATATAGGCTTTGCGTTTAATGATCTCTTATGGTTAGAAAACACAATAAAAACAAACTGTTTGGCTACTGGACAAATTGTATATTACCAGATCATCACTAGCAGGTTTCAGTTGCACATTCAATCCTTTATGAAATTCATAAAGAATTGTTCTGGGAAGTGGGGAGCGCCTCTGCCCAGCCCCCATCCCATCTGGGAAGTAAGAAGCCTTTCTGCTTGGCCGCCCACCCTCTGGGAAGTGAGGAGCACTTCTGCCAGGCCCCTGCCCCATCTGGGAAGTGAGGAGGGCCTCTTCCTGGGGACTGCCCATCTGGGAAGTGAGAAGCGCGCCTGTCTGGCCGCCCACCCTCTGGGAAGTGAGCAGCGCTCTTCCTGGCTGGCTGCCCACCCTCTGGGAAGCAAGGAGCGCCTCTGCCCAGCTGTCCCACCATCTTGGAAGTGAGGCACACCTCTGCCCGGCCCCTGCCCTGTCTGGGAAGTGAGGAGTGTCTCTGTCCGGCCACTGTACCTTCTGGGAAGTGAGGAATGCCTCTGCCTGGCCACCCACCATCTGGAAAGTGAGGCACGCCTCTGCCTGGCTGTTGCACTGTCTGGGAAGTGAGGAGCGTCTCTGCCTGGCTGTTGCACTGTCTGGGAAGTGAGGTGCGTCTCTGCCTGGCTGTTGCACTGTCTGGGAAGTGAGGTGCGTCTCTGCCTGGCTGCTGCCCCGTCTGGGAAGTGAGGAGCGCCTCTGCCCGGCTGCTGTACAACCCTCCAAGTGTGAAGTGACAGCCTTATGTGTGATCTTTTTGCTCTCCCCAAGTTTGCATTTTCGACATTAATAGTAGTTTACTTTTTAAATAAAAGTTTTAAATTGGAGAATAAAAAAAAACTAACTTCAGCTTCTTATTATTGGAGATGCATGAAAGCTCTACCCACATACATGCTAGGAAAAACAGTTCAGAAAACACGGGGGACTGACTCTTCCAAAAGAAGCAGCTGTCTACTCTGCGGCCTACTTCCAAGGGCCACTGTAAGAGGAAGCCTGGGCTGCAGCATTCGGAGGTAGCAGCAGCACAGACGGGAAGGAAGCAGGCCTTGCCTTGTGTGGCATTCCAGTTCCCTCTGTCAGCAGGGGCCAGATCCCCCTTCCTTAGCTTCAACTACAATTTGGCAAAAGCAATTCTAGGGTAACTGGGGGCAGTAGGGGCGTGAGGGGTTTACTTCCCTCTGCTTAGATAACAGAGGTAGAAGAAACGCTTTCCATCAATTGCTTGGCCTCTAAATGCCACAGGCAGGCTACTTTTCATGGCTTTTCAAAGCATCCAAGCAATCCAAAGTGGCTTTGAACAGCAAAGTAAGGCCAAGAAGGGTAAAAAGGGGCCAGAGCTGAGGTGTTTGGGCCAGTTCTGGATCACTCATATTGTTGAGGGAGGGATGGGAGCATAAGATAACAAGGAGCCTCAGTCCACTTGAGGAAATTCTCTGGTTTTGCTGCAGTTTCGCTTCAAACTTCCACAGCAGAAGAATTTGAATTCTAATGCCACAATATTGTTGTAATACCAGGGATTCTCTAGAGGCAAGTTAAGGCTTTCTGGGCAAAGAAAACAATTCCAGATGATATTGTGACAGAATGCTACAGTGAAATGCTTCTTAATGACTCTCCTGTCCTGCCTAAAGGACAAAGACCTATGAGTGACTTCAACTTGACGTGATGTTTCAGTGATCTTTACTTCAGCTCTAAGTCGGAATCAATGGCACAGGGAAAGAAAAGCCTCTTACATCTCAGACATCTGCTTGCCGAGCAAACACAAACAAGAACACGTGTATTGTTTCTCAGGAGCTGGCAAAATAGATCTCAAGCCACACAGTTACAAAGAGAGCTCTCATTCAGATGCCGGGCATAGAAGCTCAGCTATCCAGAAAGTTCAGCTTTAATGAAGACTGTAGTTTTAGAATGAAAGCCTGAGCAGGAAGGATTTCTGCCCTGGGAATTCTCAATGCTCTGCCTGAGTCACACTGGAGGATGGAGATAGGCTCCTCATTCCAGCGGCCAGCACCTGCCACAGTCACAAGACCACCCTCAGAATAGCAAGGATCTTACGATGACAATGGGGACTCTGAAGAGAAGCCAGTCAAAGACACAGGGCTTTGGACAAGATCAAGGGTCTTCACCAGGAAAGCTTAATGCAGAAGCCCCTCCCTCCAAGTCCCCTCAGCATGAGCCTTGAGCCTTGACATAGTTGTTTCCACCTGCAAGGGCTGGAGAAGCCAAGTTCACACTGATGTTCAGCAATGTTCAAGCAAATGATGTGTAAGTAGATTAAATGGTCTTAGAGATGGTCTAAGAGGAGGGAACAGGCTCAGAGAGGTGAGGTGATTTGCCCATGATCCAATGTGAATTAGAGACCATTAGGACAAGAACTCAGGTATATTTCCACTCTTATGGTGACTCATAAGGTTCCCAGTAAGCGTAAAATGCTGCAGAGAGGAGAATATTGCAACCAACAGCTTTCTGCTTTCACTCTGCTCTGGAATCATTCGTGTAAACTCACAGCAGGAAAAGATAACAGTTTTCTTCAAGTCTGTTAAACTCACTTCTAACATAAAAACATTAAAGAAACTTGACACAATTTTTTGAGTCAGTTAAACCTAAGTTGACTGGAATCAGTTACTTGTAAGTATCTTCAAATTGCTTATGAGACACGGAGTACTACAGGAGAGATGTGGGTGCTTCTCCCCATTGGTTTTTAACACATTATTCCTGCAGTGGAATTGTCCGGTTGATGCAATTTATAACCTCAGTTTGATTCTAAAATATAATATTCAAATACTCTTTAAAAATTCAGCCTTGTTTTCGCCCAAATAGAACCTTACTAGCAAAAGGGGGATTCATATAATCATCAGAAATGAATGACTTTGGGAAGAAAGGCAAGGACACCTGGAGGAAGGAAAAAGGATGACCTATCTATAAACTGCCACTCCCTCATTTATCAGGCAAGTTTGCAGCTCCGTAAATTCAATGCCTCTGTGCTCTCATTCAGGGACAAACAAGAATTCTCCTGTAAGACAGCCACAGTCACATTCGCATTTCCATGCCTAAGAGCCTGAAGCTTGAACAAAGGGCTTCAGTTAATTTCATGTGAGCCAAAATGGAATGTGAGTGCCATTCAGAGTCACACACTAAAAAGATTTCAGCTGGGACATTGGCTCCCACAGTCCTGGGGGAGCAAATTCCGGTTGTGTAGCAACAAAGGCTATGCTGCCAGCCCTGCCTGTCCTCCACAGGGGCCACCAGGACTGCCATGCAGACCAGGCTCCACCCTCCCCCACGCCGGTTTGTGTGACAACAGGGCTGTCTTTTCTCTTCCCAAATTTCTGAATGGAGCTAGTACCTGGGCCAGCCACTATGCTGTCAGAATAGGTTAAGGGGTGTGGCCTCAGGCATATGAAAGGAGCCTCTCGCTCTTCTGTGGTGGTGATTCAATCCTAGGATGTTATTGCTTGGTTTACCTATTCTCATAAAAAGCCTTGAGAAATGAAGGTAGTAGTGGCAGAAATATGACTATCAATCGTCAGGATCACAGCTGTAGTTGGGTGAAGGGAAAAGTACAGAGGAGAGGGAATAGCTTCCAAATTGAGGGGTAAAGTGCCAGTCTGTGCTAAAAGAACACGAAAAGGAAATGTATTAGAGAAATAATACACTGGGGGGAAAGTCATAATGATAGAGGTTGGCGAGTGTCAGAAATTATACCAAAGCAAAGTTGAGACCACAGAAATCTCAATTTTCTGAGACAAGGGCTGTTTTTGATGTTATTCAGATGATTTGGTGATTGTCAGAAAACAACTTCTTCAGGTTACGGACGTTCCCGTCACAGTCACTTGGACCCGTGCCCAAACCACACCCACCTGTGGCCCTGAGGGTTGGCATTCAGGTGCTCAGGTGGCTCCTTTGATCCCTGAAACATCCATGCAGACCCACTACTTATATTCCAGTCTGTCCCGGAGTCAAAGGAGATGAAGGAGGGAAACTATCTTTTTAAAGTATCCAGGCAATTTTACTCATAGTTCTGTTTAGTTCCAGATAGCAACTGCTGATTTTTCAAAGTGCAGGGTTTTTAGATATTCAAGTACCACAGGATCGGAGAAAAGAAGTACTTGAAACCTAGAGTTGTGTTTTCACTTCAGAAGACACACTTTGGAAACACCTATCCAACAGACTACAAATATAGGCTATTAAATTAAAAATCTGGTTTCAAAATAATACCCACTTAGGTTGGAAATATCTGTCTCCAAACTCAGGTCCAACTTTTGAATTGTTTGGTATCAAAAAGCAAAGTTAGAGGAACTTGGGTTTAAAAACTAAAATTACAAGTGAGTGCTTAAAAAAAAACAAAAACAAAAAAACACCAAAACATCTTTTTATCAAATAAGGGACACACACACACACAAAAGGCAAATGATGATATCTACATGCTTAGACTGGGAGAGCAGCTCCCAGGCTCCCCTGGAGGGATGTTCTCTCAAACCTCAGTAAACTGAGTTTGTCATTGAACTTTGAACCTGGTAGTGAGCTCAGCAATCTACCTGGTCCAAGTCCCCCATTTTAGAGGTGAAGAAACTGAAGTCCACAGGGACTTTGTTGAGGGTGAAAAGCTGAGCCAGGGCACAGCCCAGATGCTCAGCCCACCCAGAGCCCTTCTGAGACATCACACTGTGGTCACACGATGGCAGCTCCATAGCTGGCCTTGCTGCTCTGGAGACCATGGGAGCTAGGGGATACCCCTGATTGATTATGAATTCCAATAAAATGAGCTATGAAGATGTTTCCAATTCAAGGGCGCTGTTGAACAGCATTTCCAAAATTTGCTTGGTGATGAGAATCATCTGGGGCACTTGTCAAAAATTAAAATCCCCAGGCTCCTTCCCAGACCCAGTGAATCAGCCTCTCCGAGGGGAGGGACCTGGGAGGCTGAATTTTTAACAAGTGCCCCATGTAACTCTCAGCAGCAGCAAAGTGTAGGGAAATGATCTTAGAAGATAGGGTGAAAACTTGGCTTGTGACTCAAAGGAATTTCCTTTGCCATTTAAGAAGCCACACTCTGGCCTGGGAAGCCTGGCTTCTCAGGCTTCCAAGCTGAGCTGTGTCTTCAGCATTGGCCTGGAAGGGTGAGCTCTTTTTAAGGTCTACGTAAGGACACATACCAACCACCACAAAATGACATACACCCTTCACTGTTCTCAGGGAAAAGCCTTTTGGTGGCAAAGCAAAATTGCTATTCAGACACATTTTTAATAGGCAAACTAGATGTACTTGGCTTAAAAGCAACCAGATGCTGAAACTGGACAGAGGGCAAGAACTCTGTCACTTGTCACCATGACTAACAATGCAATGGAGAAAACCAGTAACTAAGCACAAAAATAGGCTGGAGCTCCCAGGAAGAGCTGCCTACTCCGAGACAGGTGTGCATGGTGGGTGCCCCCTGCTGATGGTGTGAGGTCAGATCCAGGTCACTGAGGGAGATGGGAGACCTGAAACAGGGGGTGAGGGGACGCAGCTTCCAGAGGAGGGCTGCTGGAGCATGCCAGAGTCCGGAGGCCTCACTCCAGGTCAGCCTCCACCTGCTCCGTGTCAGAGCACTGTGACTTGTTACGCTCCCATTGGCAAATGGCGTTGGCGTACTCCACCACCAGCTTATCCATCCATGTCAGGGGCTCCGGGAACAGCACAGAGCCCTCAAAGAAGCCCAAGTGGCCCCCATGCAGAGGCAGCACAAACATGACGTTCTCTCGTTTCTCTGCAGGGCAAAGGCAGCTGAGTGAGTTACTGTTCTCTAGTTTGCTCCAGGACAGGAGGTGCAGAGGTGAGCTGGCTAGGGTAGCCTGGGCTTTCCCCACAGGGGCAGTCACCTAAGTGGGCATTCAATCTCTACTCACACTGCCTTGTTCAACAAAGAGGGGGCAGGCAAGACAGCGGCACCTAGCAGGTTTTAGAATACAGCTTGGCTTGGAGCTGAATGGGCACCAGCTTACACCCAGGCTGGCCCAGATGAATTAAATCAGAATCTCTGGGGTGGGAGGTTGAGGAGGAGTGAGGGAGGGGAATTCCCAAGTGTTGGTATTGCTCAAGCTCCCCAGGTGATTCAATGTGTTTCCTAACTTTGTGCATCGGAATCACTGAGGATATCTTATTAAAATGCAGATTTTGATTTAATAAGCCTGAAGGGGGAGCTGAGATTCTCCAGTTCTAAAAAGCTCCCAGGTGATTCCCATGCTAGCGGTGGGGGCTGGGCTCTGAGTAGGGATTCATGGCATTTACAGTATCATTTGCTAGAGAACAAGGAGAATTTCAATGGAGTCAATGATTTTTCACTACAGACATTTATCTTCAAGATTGGTTTTTTTGTTTTTTTGAGACGGAGTCTCGCTGTGTCACCCAGGCTGGAGTGCAGTGGCATGATCTCGGCTCACTGCAAGCTCCGCCTCCTGGGTTCACGCCATTCTCCTGCCTCAATCTCCCAAGTAGCTGGGACTACTGGCGCCCGCCACCATGCCCGGCTAATTTTTTGTATTTTTTTAGTAGAGACAGGGTTTCACTGTGTTAGACAGGATGGTCTTGATCTCCTGACCTCATGATCCACCCGTCTTGGCCTCCCAAAGTGCTGGGATTACAGGCGTGAGCCACCGCGCCTGGCCTATCTTCAAGATTCTTAAAGCTGCATGTTGTGTTAAAAGATGCCTAAGCTCTCAACGCCACATGCTAAGTGGCCATCCTGAAAAATAATAACCTAGAGCTTAACTTTATTTTTTATTTTTGATTTTTTTGAGACAGAAAAAATTACTGCAACCTCCACTCCTGGGTTCAAGCGATTCTTATGCCTCAGTCTCTCCAGTAGCATGTACCACCATGCCCAGCTAATTTTTGTACTTTTAGTAGAGATGGGGTTTCACCATGTTGGCCAGACTGATCTCAAACTCCTGACTGCAAGTGATCCGCCTACCTCGGCCTCCCAAAGTGCTGGGATTTATAGGCATGAGTTACCACACTCAGCCCAGTTGCTTCTATTTTTATGTTTAAAGCAGATGGAGAGGCTATCACAAGAGATAGCAGAACAGGATTTTTTGTTTTGCTTTTCAAGTCAAATTTTTTTTTTTTTTAATATTTATTTATTTTTAGAGACAGAATCTTGCTCTGTTGCCCAGGCTGGAGTGCAGTGGCACAATCACAGCTTGCTGCAGCCTTGAACTCCTGGACTCAAGTGATCTTCCTGCCTCAGCCCTGAGTAGCTAGGACTATAGGCATGTGCCACCAGGTCCAGCTAATTTTTTTTTTTTTTTTTTTTTTTTTTAGACGGAGTCTCGCTCTGTCACCCAGGCTGGAGTGCAGTGGCGCAATCTCGGTTCACTGCAAGCTGTGCCTCCCAAGTTCATGCCATTCTCCTGCCTCAGCCTCCCCATGTCCAGCTAATTTTCAAGTTTTTTGTAGAGGTAGGGTCTTACTATATTACCCAGGCTTGTCTCGAACTCCTGGCCTCAAGTGATCCTCCCACTGCAACCTCACAAAGTGCTAGGATTACAGGTGTTAGTCACCGTACCTAGTCCTGAATTTTAAATCTAAATATCTCTTTATGTCAAACTCTCAAACTTAAGGGAACCCTAACCCTGAGATAATTTCACAGAACATCAGGTGATTCCCCAGAGCCCTACTGGCTATGAATATACATGGTGGTCCTGTCTCATGCCCTGGGAGGAACATGAGGGGAGCCTGATGCCCAGGCCCCATCATAGCCCGAGGACTATCAGGCTACACAAAATAAGAACACTGACTGCTATGAGATGTCTTTCCCTAAAGAGGGTGTCTCCAGGAGATGACAGCATAGTGAAGGTGACAGAATTTACTGTGGCAATTTGCTGAGCTGCTGAGAGGGCAGTAGGAAGAAACACTTACCTGAAAGAGATTTGGGAATGGTTAGAAGACTTTCATGCACCAACGGATCGTCAGCTGCATTAACTAGCATGAGAGGAACATAAATCTGCAACAAGAAAATAAAGCAGAATTAAATGACTGATTCCCATTTTCAGACCCCATTGATTCAAGGCTCAAACTCACTGCTGGACATATTTTTGAAGCAAAGGGAAGAGGGTCACAGTTCAGCTTGCTGAACAGGTAGAGTAAGGACGCCTTGTATTCTCCAGCAGTGTGATGAGTTACATCTGCCATTGTGATTACTGCCCTGGAAGCAGGAGTGTGCAGAACCAAAGCTTCCTGATGATCATCAGAGTGTTTCAGATTAGCCATGCCTTTTAGGAAATGACTTTATAATGAATTATGTACATATTAATTCAGTTTATATCATGGGAAGGAAAAACGAAGTGCACTCCACACCAGACAAAAGAGATTCTAGAGGAATCTAGGCCAAGGCTGGGCACAGTGGTTCATGCCTGTAATCCCAGCACTTTGGGAGGGTAAGGTGGGAGGGCTGCTTGAGCCCAGGAGTTTGAGACCAGCCTGGGAAACATAGTGAGACCCACAACCCAGTCTCTATTTGTTAAAACAAACACAAAAACAAAAACAGAACAAATCAAAAGAATCTAGGTTAGGTGTGTGGCTCATGCCTATGGTTCCAGCTACTCAGGAGGCTGAGGCAGGAGGATCATTTGAGCCCAGGATTTCAAAGTTGTGGTGAACTATGATCACGCCACTGCACTCTAGCCTGGGAAACAGAGCAAGACCCTGTCTCTTAAAAAAAAAAAAAAAAGAAAAAGAAAAAAGAAAAAGAATCTGAAGGTTGAAAACAGGAGTAGGCTGGTGGATATTGGAAAACCATTGGCAGGGTTGCATTCAACATCCACTTTACTAAAACAGCCAATAGCCTTTTTTCATTTTAGTGGAGATGGTACTGATAGGGAGACTCAGATGTCATTGAACAGCCATATTGAGGCAGTGAATGACTGTGCTATCCTGTAGGTCTCTGATGTTGGCTCTAGACAGCTCAACATTCCTATAATGGCTTAAATGATGACATCAAAAGTCTGATGATGCTAAACTAGGAGGGATGGCTGATAAGATAGCACAACTACAGTTCCCAGTGATCTGCTTTAGCCAGGGGAATGGTGGGCCAAACCTACAGGTGGACATTGACAAGAATAAATGGGAAATCCTGTGTTTGGATAAATAGGGCAATCAATTGTGCAAAGACAGAATGAGAGAGACTGGCTTGTTGGTCATTCAGGTTAAACAAACATATGGAGATTTTGGTTGGCCACAAACTTAATACACACAAGGTTTATTGTAGCTGCTAAAAGTTGCATTAATACAAACCAGTCTACCTTATCAACAGACACGCTCAGCTGGGCGTGGTGGCTCACGCCTGTAATCCCAGCATTTTGGGAGGCTGAGGCAGGTGGATCACGAGGTCAGGAGTTTGAGACCAGAATGACCAACATGGTGAAACCCCGTCTCTACTAAAAATACAAAAATTAGCCAGGTGTGGTGGTGCACACCTGTAATCCTAGCTACTCAGGAGGCTGAGGCAGGAGAATTGCTTGAACCTAGGAGGTGGAGGTTATGGTGAGCAGAGACTGTGCCATTGCACTCCAGCCTGGGCGGTAGAGTGAGATACCATCTCAAAAAAAAAAAAAAAACACCAAGAAAAAAGAAAAAAGATAGACATGCTCATCATCACTTTGATACAGAAACACATCAGCTTTACTCTGTGCTTACCAGATAATGGCAGGAATTTTGAGTTCAGTCTTAGGCACTATGGTAACAAAATACAGAATGGCCAAAAGAGGGTCCCACATAGTAAGAAACCTAGACAGATCTCATTGATCTGGCAGAAATCAGACAGGATTATGCTGTCAAAGGAAGTCTAACAAAAAAGTGGGTGTTGGAGCAATTTTAAAGGCCCTCGCACAGACATGGGAGCACACCAGTCTAAGGGGCAGCTCTGGGATTAATGTATGGCAGTTACAGAGGGAGAAAGTATGATTCAATAAACAAATCCAAGCTAAAAGAGCGGTTGGAGCCAGATTCCAGCTAAGCTTCCACCAGGAAAATTTAGGAGGGATATTTGTTGTATTGTGTGCGAGGCTGGATGGAGTGATGCTAATTCTGAGCCAGTGATGGTCACTCACCCTGTGCAGGTACCGCATGCAACTTTCTTCCTCATAGTATTCCTTCAGGGAGTTATAGCCATGAAACTTCCTGGAACACACCAGAAAAAGAAAAAAAGAAAAAGGATAAAACATTGGTCATAAGATCAGAATGCTGAGCCGATTATGGCTCCAGTTCCTCATGCTAACTTGTGGCATTGGTAGAGTAGACAGAGGCAGGAGTTAGTCCTGAATGCTGAGCTGATTTTATGACTGTTCCAGATCCTGCGCTAACTCGTCATATCAATGTAATGTATGTAGGTAGCAAGATTCGGGGTTAAGAGCACTGGCTTTGGCATCGGGGTTCAAATCCTGCTTCGGTCATTTACTGGCTATGTGATCTTGGGCAAATGGTTCAACTTATCTGAGCCTCAGCTTCTCCTGTATAAAATGAATCTGAAGGCAGGGCCTTCCTCAATGGAACTGTGAGACTTATGATGTTAAAGTGCTTACTACCATCATGACCCACCCAGAGTAATTACCCTGTAGTAATTGTTATCTATGTAATTATTAGTGTATGTTACATCTCTTGAGGCAGTATAAAACCAGTTGTCACTACAGATATGGAGAAACTGAAATTCAAGGACATTTACTGGAAGTTTCCTATTAACAGAGTTCTTGGTGGAGTAACAGGACCACTGTGAACTGGAATAAAATATGTATTAGATAACAGAAATGAGACTGTCATTCAAAGTTACCAATTCTGTCCCTTTATCTCTGACTACTGCTCCATATCTCTGACTACAGAGCAATAGAGATAAACTGGCAGGTAACAAAACCTTCGGTGCTCGGCATGAATGAGGGGCCGCAGCTCTGCCCTGCTCTGCTCTGTGCTCCCAGAGGCCCCACAAGGTTCATCCTGGAGCTCTGACACCAGGAGGCCCAGGCCAGAGGATCTCAAAACCTCTTTCTGACACAGATTAGGGCCTCTGACTTCTGAATGGTGGGTCTTCCTGTTCTGACTAGGGTCTTTAAGCTATCCTCCCTCCCCCAAAGCTGTGGATCTCATTAGACATGTCTGCCTGGGAATGGCCTGGAAAGCTCAGGCTGGACTATTAGGGCCCTCTTGACAGGGAGGAGGCCAAGTGTAGAGATCATCGCCAAGATGCCTGTCCTTGTGAAATCAGTTCGTTTGCAGTCTCAGCAGGCAGGGAATGCATTCTATCCCTCCAGTATTGCTGGGATGGATCTATGAGGAGGCCACCAAGACTGGTTATGATCATAAAATTGCTACTATCCAACACTATTAAAGAGGAAAGACTTTGGAGAGTGTTGAGAAACATTCTCTTTTGGGCATAAAAAATGTAGGAGATGAATGGGAAATTTAATTTGTTTTTCTTTTTTTCTTACTACACATCACAATACAGTCACACACCTTATCTTAAGTGAGGGTGGGTAAGATGCGTTTTTCACCTTCTGAACATACCAGCAATTTCCTAGTTTTCATTTCCTTTGAGAAACTGTTAGCAGGCATATTTCAAGGTTACTTGGTGTAAGAAGGCTACTAAAATCTCGTAAGGAAGCAAAGCAAAGCAGAGATCCTATACCCTCAGGTCAATATCTGCCTATCTATTAGATGAAGAATAATTGCTTGCTTTAAACTACATCTAAAAATATCAAATAATTTATTTTTTATTTTTTAGGGACAGGACCTTGCCCTGTTGCCTAAGTTGGGCTCCACTGCAGTGTTGTGACCATAGCTCACTGTAATCTCAAACTCATGAGCTCAAGTGATCCTCCCGTCTCAGCCTCCCAAGCAGCTGGGACTACAGGTGTGTGTGCCACTATGCCTGGCTATTTTTATTTTTCAATTTTTTTTGTAGAGACAGAGACTTGCTATGTTGCCCAGGCTGGTCTCAAACTCCTCACCTCACGTGATCCTCCAGCCTCAGCCTCCCAAAGTGCTGGAATTACAGGCATGAGCCACTGTTCCTGGCCTCAAATGATTGTTAAATAAAAAGGATCACGTCTTTAAAGAGAATGATGAGGTCAGAAGTCAACTTTTCCTTTTTCAGCTAAGGGTAACCTCAATCAGAATCTACTGGTACCAGGAAAGAAGACACTGTCAAGATTGCAACCTCAGGTGCCTGGAGGAGAGAGGCAGGTAGAGTAGATGAATGAAGTGGGCAGTATTTGTGTCTCACACTCAGGGGAGTCTCCATGCCCCAAAGTAAGAGGCTCTGTTCATTTTGCTTGAAACACACAGCCCTCTTGGTCTATCTTCTGTTTTCCTACTTTTTTTTTTTTTTAATTTTGAGAAGGGTCTTGCTGTGTCGCCCTGGCTGGAGTGCAATGGCATGAACACGGCTTACTGCAGCCTCAACCTCCTGGGCTCAAGCGATCTTCCCCCATGGCCTCCTAAATCCTCCTAGGATTACAGGCATGAGACACTGCCCCCAGCCAGTTTTTCTATTCTTGTTAGAGACACAGAGAAGTACAAGAAATACTTCCTTTGCCTTTTACTCCACTGCAAATGCAGATTAATGTGGCACCTGACACTTGCCCTGTTGTTGAGGCAGGACAGGTAGGGTGAAGACTGCCCACGCTAGGGCCTGCACGCCCCAGTTCCTTGAATCAAGCTAACTATGCTTTGTAGGAATGCAGAATGGGTCGTCAGATCCTTTTCCTATTTTCCAGGAGAAACTAGACATTTAAATGTTCCTGTGAAATCTTCTGTTTTTAAACGCTAGACACTTACTTAAACGGAAAAAAAGCACCCTTAACACTAAAGTAGGCAGAGCAAAGCACTAGTGCTAGGCAGAGCTGACCTGCAGCCTCCCGCCTGGCACCCTGCCCCAGAGCGTCTCTCTCCCGCCTGCGCGGACATACCTCATCACATTGTCATCAATCTGCATCAGGGATGTTGCTGTGTAGAGCCGGCTCAAGTCTGTGTCCTCCAGGCTCTGGGGTTTCTTAACGTGGTCTCCAAAAAGAGCTTGCCTAGAGCAAACAAAAGCAAACAGAGATTAAGATGTGGGGGATGAACAACCACAGCAGAGCCTGCTTCCTTGCCAGAGCAAGCCAGGAGGCAGAGCCACTGTGGTCAGTTAGAAATAGAATCTTTAACCTTTGGAACATCCCAGAGGATGAGCTGGCGCTGTTGACTTTTGAATAACTGTAGAAAGATGAATGTCAAAACCTTATTTCCCTTTTCAGGGGTACCCAGACAAACTAAAGATTGGGTTTGAACCTAGTTGAATATTTAAAAACCTTCAGCACAGGGGAGGGGGACTCAAGATGGGCCCTGTGGTGAGTGGTGGGCCGTGGGCCAAGCCGTAGGGGCCTCGTCCTTACACTGTGTTGACAATGTCCCCCTTGGCAGAGACCCTTCCCCTTAATGAGCTGTTTGTGTTGCTTAACAAGGAAGACTCAGTGTGCAGGAAGGAGTGGAAAAAAACCAAACAAAAACCAAGGAAGACAAGGGTTAACTCATTTAGCATTTGGGCAAATCAACAGCTCTCTAGTGTCTCAGATAAAAGCTAACATCTATTCAGGAGAGCAATCATTTTTTTTTTCCCCAACCCCCAAGTGGAACCAGCATTTCTATTAAGAAAAAATCCATCTTGAGAGGATGACATTAGAGGTAGGGGTCACAACATGCCCTTTTGACCTCTCTTCCCAGCAAGGGCTCTCAGTCACACACCTAGAAGCAGACTGAGTTTGCTGAAGCATAGCCCTGGATTTATTAAGGAAGGATTTATTATGCCAACTTGGTATTCTGCTACCCATTCACAACCTCTCCAAAAGAAGAACACATTTCTGTAGCATTTATTTTTTTCAAAAGACTGTTAGGAAGATTATATACCTACTGGACAGAATGTACAAATTCAAAGTTAACCTAAAATTTCTAGATGTTTGACTTTCTGTAGTAAATTTGAAAAATGTAAATACTTAGCACACACTCAAAGGGGTCTCATAATTTGAACATTCTAGACTAATTAGTAGCAAGACCAGGTTCCTTTAGCAAAACAAATGTTTCCTGGGAGGAGTCACTTTCGACTCCAGAGGTGCAGAAAGGCAGACAAAGGACTTGGACTTGGTGTCAGAGGCCTAGATCCACCCCTTCTGGCTACAAAACCTCTGCAATCTCCAGACCCATCCAAACCTCGGCTCAGCCACATGCACCTCAGTGCCCAGCACACTGCTATATCTCAAATATGAACCGAGTGGGAACAGCTGATTTTTCAGCCAGCACAGGGGACATAAGTCTCCCTCTGCTCTCCTTCCTGAAACGAGGACATGAGGACACATCTGGCAATGTGGCAGCCTCATGGGGCCTTCGAGCCCAGCCTTGCTCAGGCGCCATGTGAACGCCCACCCATAGGAAGTCCAATCTAGGGTGTGTGGCCTGCTTTAGCCACTGGAAAAAAGACAACAAGAAACCAATCATTTAGTCAGATTGCTTTTCCTAGGGTGGTACCAAAAATGCCCCAGATTTTTTTGAGTGCACGGCTCTGTCTCGGGTGCTGGGAGCAATCAACACATGCCTAAGCCCTCCAATGCTCTCCAGTTTGGTTCCAGACATAGGATTTACAGAGAGGAAGCAAGAGAAAAGCAACTTGGGCATGGATGAGTTGGCTTCACAAAAATAGGAGAACTGAGATGGACTTTAAAGGATGGGCTGGGTTCCCACCAGCAGAGAAATGGGAGAGTATTCTCAGCAAAGGCAGTGTGGGAGAGGCTGGGGGCACGGGAACCTCTAAGTAGCCTAGTCCAGCTACAGGGAATGAGAGATGTAGAGGAGGCAGAGATGTCAGCAATAATAATAATCATAATGAAAAAGTCATTGCTAATATTTATCTGGTGCTACGCATACCAGCACTGCTCTGAGCACTTGACAGGTTAATCCACCACAGGATTACGAGGTGGAGAGACAGGATAAGCATGAAGAATATGCAGAGGAGGGAGGTGCTGAAACCATGCCCTGAGACTCCTGCCCCCCTGCTGCTTGGTCAGAAGCCCAAGGGTCAGCCAAGAATGAGTCCTGATCCCCCAGGCACAGAAGCATCCTACGGGGAAGGTCTCCTCAACAATGACAGCCACCTCGTGACCACTCTAATTTGGGAGAAAAGGGGGTAGAACTGGTTCCTTGTCTTAGATTTACTGGGAATTACAAAAGCACAAGGTGATTTGGCAAATTTAGTAGCTTGAGACAGGTTTCTTTTCTTTTCTTTTCTTTTTTTCAGACAGGGACTCGCTCTGTCACCCTGGCTGGGGTACATTGGCACAATCTTGGCTCGCTGCAACCTCCGCCTCCCGGGTTCAAGTGACTCCTGCCTCAGCCTCCCAAGTAGCTGGGATTACAGTGGCACTATCACGCCCGGCTAATTTTTGTATTTTTGGTAGAGACGGGGTTTCGCCATGTTGGCCAGGCTGGTCTCGAACTCCTGCCTCAAGCAATCTGCCCGCCTCAGCCTCCCAAAGCGCTGGGGTTACAGGTGTGAGCCACTGCGCCTGGCCAAGATAAGTTTGTTTCTAATCAAGTCACAAATGCAGGCAGCAGACAGTCTGTACCATACCTGTATTTCTTTTTCCCCTGAAGGAACAGGAGCCCTGGCTTTTCATGGCTCCCAGATGAGCTCAGGAAGGAACTGTCTGTCTCCTGAGAGAACAGAAGGTGACCTACCTGTGCGAGAGGATGATCTTCTTCATGTTGTCGGCCATGAGGAAGTTGTAGAATCGGCGGCACTGGTCCCATTGCATGAAGGTTTCCTGGGCCCTGGAAGAACCACAGCGAGTGAGTGTGACTGCAGTGTGGGGCTGCAGATGGGCAGCCAGGAGTGGGCTCTAGCCATGGGGCAAGGTGCTTGTGTGGAGAGGGCCGGCTCTCAGGCTGTGGCCTCTGCATTAAAACAGAGGCTCTAATGTGCAGAGCTCAAACATCTCTGGAGAAATCTATGGAGACACCAAGACAGCGCAGGGGAAGGGGACCCCAGCAAAGGCCCTCTCTAGCGCCAGAGGCTTTGTTGGTGGCACCCCCGACACTCTCTTCTAGCACCTGGGCCTTCTCTTAGTCACTGAGCCTGCTAGGACCAAAGTCTGCTTCAATTGTCATGTGAACACTTTCTGTATTTGGCTTCCTACCTGGCAGGCAAGTTTTCTGGTTTAATGACAGGCACATGGAAGGGCAGAGTGGATGTGGAGGGGAAAACCTAAAAAAACTTCTGTTGTTGCTGATCAAGAGGTAAGGTAAAATCATTAACTGGGATCTCCTCCAAATCTATCTTTTGATTAGCCTTATGCCATTGAAGGGGCAAGGAAATCGAAGTGGAAGTAGACAGGCCCTTAACCCTTTCTAGGCACAGCTGGTGGGACTGGTCTGGAAGCATCTTTCTGCCTCTAGGGCTAGGGTGTGACTGGCATATGCTAGGTGGCTGTGAGGGCCACCCTCTGACCTTTCAGTGGCAGCAGTAGGCAGATGATATTGTCCCTGTTTTCCAGAGCCCAGGTTCTGCCAGCAGCGCATGCAGAGGGAGGAGACAGCACCACTAGCCCTGGCCATGTGCTTCACCAGCCAGATTTCCATGCCCACACAGCAGGTGAACAAACACCAGTGGGCTCACTCCCACCAGCCATGCCTGCTCAGCCCTCCCCACTCACTGCTCTTCTCCCTTGGGCATAAATCCAAACGCAGGTGGACACTGAGTCCACACTCATTAAAGGGAAATTTTCATCTTGCAGGTTTCAAAATCTTCAGGCCTGACTCCACCCTGTGAATGGATCTGGACATCACTACTTCTACTAGGTTCCATCTTCCAGATGGTGAGGGGACTAGGTGGTTTATAAGGTTTTCTTGTTTTGTTTTTTATTATTTTTTCAATCCAGAGAGCTTATAAAAGTAATTTTATAAAAGTAATTGCCCCAAAGTTGCTACAATTGTAGAATGGCAAAATTCCACAATTTTTGAGTGACAAACATTTCCCACAATGTCATGGTTAAAAAGTAAGAGGTAGTGGGGAGTTAAGAATGAAATGGTTTGTGAATTTAATGGTCTGTGATGTGCCCATCAAACACAGGCTAAGCTCAAAGTAGACTAACACCACCTCGAAGGGTCAAAAGGCCACTGCATAAATGTGCAGCTGCCACCCCCCCCGACTCCAACCAAGCACCACAGGAAGAGTATAGGACCAGATCACTATGAGGGACCCCAGCTAAAGCAGGACTGTGCTCACCTGCCTGTGGTCAGAGGGAGGGGGGTCACCCAATCACCAATCAGTGAGCCACAACCGGCTGCCTCTCCTCTGACTTTGGATCCAAGCTACCCAGAGAGCCAATGGTCTCTGGCAATCCTAGCTTTCTCTTGCCCTGGTTCATTTTTCCCTTTGCTGACCTCCTAACTGAAGGGATGTTCTTGCTTTTGTTAGTACCTCCTTCATTGCAGACAGGCTGCAGAGGTAGGGAAGGGAGAAGTGTGTGGTCATAAAATTAAGATATAAAAAGATGCTGCAGTCCTGCAGTTGATTTTTTTTAATTGAATACACCACAGGCACTGCTTGTTGAAAGGTTCTAGGGATTCACAGGGACCCAGGGCTCAGGGAGGGATCAGGACAAGGATGTTGGGACTAGTGTTCCACTCTGTTTGTTTTGGCTAACATTGATTTTTAGTATCTTTGGTTTACCACTCAGTATATGTAGGGGCTGTCCTTTACCTTTGGCTGTAGAATTAAGGAATTGAAACTTAAATTTATATTGGTTTAATAAAAGAATCAAGATCAATGTATTACATTCATCTCATATATATATATTTTTGAAAAGGACTGATGTCTTCAATACCACCACCACCAACAGCAAACTGAAACGCAATAAAAGGGTAACCTACAGACTAAAAGAAACATAGAGAAATCGATAAATGCAAATGTAGGCAATATGTGGATCCTAATTCAAACAAGCCAACTGACAAAAAAAAAAAAAAAAACTTCTATGAGACAATCAAGGAAATCTGGACACTGACGAGAAATGGGATGCTATTAGGGAACTATTGCTAATGTTTTGGGTGATAATGGTATTTGTGGTTATGTTTAAGAAAAAGTCCTTAGAGTCTTTTAGAGCTACCTAGTGAACTACTTACAGATGAAATGATATCTGGGACTTGCTTTAAAAGAATGCAGTTTCTGAGGGAGTGGTTGAATGGCTGGGTGTAGAGGAAACAAGATGGGGGTATGAGTTCAGTGTTGGAGCTGGTAGTGGCTACACTGGGGTTCAATTTTAGATGCAAATCACAAAATGGGCATGAAACCAGGGGACTTTAGCTCTCTAGACACCGCACAAATACCTTACTTGGCTATCCAAGTTCTTTTTTTGTTTTTGTTTTTTGAGATGGAGTCTCACTCTGTAGCTCAGGCTGGAGTGCAGTGGTGTGATCTCAGCTCACTGCAACCTCCACCACCCAGGTTCAAGCGATTCTCCTGCCTCAGACTCCCGAGTAGCTGGGACTACAAGTGTGTGCCACCACGCCCAGATAATTTTTTGTATTTTTTTAGTAGAATATGAGGTTTCATCATGTTGGCCAGGGTGGTCTAGAACTCCTGACCTCAAGTGATCTGTTAGTCTTGGCCTCCTTCCAAAGTGCTGGGATTACAGGCGTGAGCCACTTCACCTGGCCTGAATATCCAAGTTCTTGACTTGCCTCTAGATGGCTATGTTCTCCAGAAGAGAAAAGGGGTGGCAGGAACTGCTCCCCAGGCTGGGCCAGATATTGGCCCACCAGGATAAACTGGCTGAGGACACAGGAGAGAAGTGTGGAACCCTGGGAAGGGCAGCTCGGTCAGAATTACAGGGAGGGAATGGCTTTGCATAATTCAGAGTGAACTCTTGTTGGAAGGAAGGTAGGTTTCAAAACTTCAGAAAGAACCAGGATGACTCCAAAAGGAGAGATGCCTCCTGAAACTTGAAAAACTCTCAAAAAGTGATCATCACAAATGAGAAGAGAAAATCACCTCCCAAACCCAGTATAGTTTCACTGGGAGTCTTATTTGAGAATAATCCATATGGATTTTTAAAGAACTTTATGCATCCATTGATCTACCTATTACCAAAATAAATAGAATTCCCTGAAAATGCCTTCATTTCTAATCAATGTAACATTAAATTATAATAAAATATTACACATACTGGTTTCACAGCCATTTTCTAGTGAGATTTCTCTTTGGACTGTTAAAAGAATTTTAAAAGGTGTTGTGGAAGGCAATGGATTTTAATCGCTCAGAAGAGGGTCCCAACAAACAGGCATTTACAATTAGGTTCAGAGCAATCACTTAGGCACGGAAGAGCTGAGCCAACCACTAAGCTGCTGGGGTAACTGCTTAGAGAAGGCTCAACTTTCCAGCTCGTATTTTGCAAAATGAGTAGATCAAGTACTGATGAAAAGGAATTAAAGTCAGAAGAGAATGAACCGGGAGAAAGAATGCATCTAACACCCAAGTGAATGCAGATCTCCTGGCTCAAATAAATTATGTCTCAGAGTGCTGAGAGACTATGAGAATAGTGAAACAGCTTTCCAAGTGGTCTTTGAAAAAATATGGAGAATACGAAAGAGGTTCTGTAAGAGTAGGATGGGCAAGCATGACCTTAACATTCTAAAAAGGGAAAAAAGGCAAGGGCACTATGAATTAAGATTGCAGATGAATTTATGGGATGTGGATCTAGACTACACTAAAAAAAAAATCTTGAAAGCAATATGCTAATGAAACCTTAAGAATAAAGTATATTAAGTACTTTCCCAGAATGCTATCACCCCAACCTAAGAAGTATTTTTACTTGCAGAAGCAGGGGTTTCTTTCCAGATTTTGCCTATATACAGTCATATTTTAAGAACATTATGATAAAAATACAGAACATAAAATTTACCATCTTAACCTTATTATTATTATTTTTTTTTGGAGACAGAGTCTTGCTCTGTCCCCCAGGTTGGAGTGCAATAGCATGATCTCAGCTCACTCAACCTCCGCCTCCTGGGTTCAAGAGATTCTCCTGCTTCAGCCTCCTGAGTAGCTGGGATTACAGGCATGCGCCACCATGCCCGGCCAATTTTTGTATTTTTAGTAGACACAGTGTTTCACCATGTTGGTCAGGCTGGTCTCGAACTCCTGACATCATGATCTACCTGCCTCGGCCTTCCAAAGTGCTGGGATTACAGGCATGAGCCACTGCACCCAGCCCTTTTTGAAAAAAAAACAAAAAAAAGACAGGGTCTCACTATGTTGCCCAGGCTGGAGTGCAGTGGCTATTCACAGGTGGTCATAGCACACTATAGTCCTGAATTCCTGGGCTCAAGTGATCCTTCTGCTTCAGCCTCATGAGTAGCTGGGACTTATGGCATGTGATACCATGCCTAGCTTACCCATTTTTCAGTGTACAGTTCAGTAGTGTAAAGTGTACAGCTCATACTCATTGTACAATGTGAAAAGTTCTCTAGAATGTTTTCATCTTGTGGAACTGAAACTCTAGACCCATTAAATAATAATTCTCTATTTCTCCCTCTCTATAATCAAATTTTTACAAAATTGCTTTCCTCCCTTTTTTTTTTTTTTTTTTTTTGAGATGGAGTCTCGCTCTGTCGCCCAGGCTGGAGTGCAGTGGTGTGATTTCAGCTCACTGCAAGCTCCGCCTCCCGGGTTCATGCCATTCTCCTGCCTCAGCCTCCCGAGTAGCTGGGACTACAGGTGACCGCCACCACACTCGGCTAATTTTTTGTACTTTTTAGTAGAGACGGGGTTTCACCATGTTAGCCAGGATGGTCTCGATCTCCTGACCTCGTGATCTGCCCGCCCTGGCCTCCCTAAGTGCTGGGATTACAGACGTAAGCCACAGCGCCTGGCCCTTCCCTATTTTTAATGTATACATTCTGTCATGTTATATATTTTTTCTTGATTTTTTAAAATAAAAGCTGCCTTGTTCCCCACTGAGTTAGTATATTATTAATTTATTTAACTATGTCCCTACTGGACATGCGGATTATTTCTAACTTGGGCACTATAAGAGAGTAATCCTGCAGTGGGGGCAAAACCAGGACCAGCCCAGCCCCCAGAGAGAGGAAGAGGGCACGATCCTAGGCAGGCTGGCCAAGCCCAGAACAGGGCTCCTGCCTTGAACAGCTGGGCCTCTGGGAGGCAGGATGGTGGAGCCTCTGGACCCAAAAGACCCAGCCAGAAGGTTCTGGGCTGTTAGCAGGTTGCCCTTCGGGGCAGAGTCAATCTGTAGAGAGGTCATCATCTCCAGCTAGTTCAGCTTGAGAGTGTGAGCAGAAGAAAACCATGTTTATACCACACAAGGGAGTGGGCCAAGAGTCTTTGGTGCCTGCCAGGCTGGGCTTTGTTAGTTCCACTGGGGTGGAAGGATGGGGCAGAAAGATGGACTTCAGACTAGGGTAGGGAATGGCCACCTACCAAGCCCCTTTCCTCCTTATCAGAATCTTTTCCCTTTTACAGGATGTACTTTTACAAGAATGAGTTAGAGTCAAAGAGTATTTATATGGCTTCTCATTATTCTGATTAAAAAAATTAACAACAACAAAAAAACCAAAAAGCCCCAAGGCACTAAGGGCAACCATGTGGTCAGGTCGACTTCACAATCCAGTGGTGGACAAGCTGAGCTGTTTCCCAGGTTGAAGTTTGTCCACAGAGTCTCATTTAAACGCTGCAGTTTCCCCCTCTCTGTTTGGATGCGATTCAAAGTTACTGATGGCACAAAGTTACTGTATTTTATAGCTCTTCAACTATAAAATCAAATTTTAGGAAAGTCCCAGTCTCTGGGGGAACTTTACAAATGATAACATTTGCTTTTGTCATAAACTCATTTCTAGCCTGGAATTTGCCATGAAAAGCAAGAGACAATAATCCTACCATATGGCAGGAAAAGTGGTACCTGCCTCTGCCCCATGGCGGGAAGGCCTTGCTCAAAGAATGCTAGGATGTTCAGGTGGCCAGGTCTTAGTGATGCTAACACATTCACTTAGCCAGGAGTATAAAGTGCCTTTAAGGAGATTTGAAACACTTCTCTGATAATTCCTCTACTGTCCTATAAGGCAGCAGTCCTGGGGACTGGCTTTTTGGAAGACAATTTGTCCACAGACCAGGGAAGGCAGGGGGCAGGGGGATAGCTTCAGGATGATTCAGGCACATTACATTTATAATGTACTTTTTTCCCTGTTATTATTACATTATAATACAGAATGAAATAATTATACAAGTCACCATAACATAGAATCAGTGAGATCCCTGAGCTTATTTTCCTTCAACTAGACAGTCCCATCTGGGGATGATGGGAGACAGTGACAGATTATCAGACATTAGATTCTCATAAGGAGCGTGCAAACTAGATCCCTCACATGCGCAGTTCACAGTAAGGTTCATCCGCCTATGAGAATCTAATGCCACTGCTGATCTGACAGGAGGCGGAGCTCAGGCAGTAATGTGATCAGTGGGGAGCAACAGTAAATACAGATGAAACTAAATACAGTTGAAGGTTCACCCACCACTTCCCTACTGCTTCGCCCACCGTGACCCGCCCACCGCTCACTTCCTGCCGTGTGGCCTGGTTCCTAATAGCAGTTGGGACTCCTGCTGTAAGGAGCTTCTGCCCCTGGCCTGGGCCCTGTGCTACTGAACTCCTCACCCTCACCTCCTTCAGAAATCCCTCCTCATGGACCCCCCACTTGACTGAGGACCTCCTCAGCACCCATATGTCTAATGTGTAATATGTTAGTAACACGTATTTGTTGCTTTGTGGCTTTGTAAATATCACTCTGTTGTCTTAAGTACTATCAGGTCCTCATATACAGACTATCTTTTACACCCAAATGGCAATAAAATAATTTTATTTTAGTTTTATTATTATTGTTAAATTCTGCAACATAGGATTGTTGAGGGCTTCCTTAGGAAAGAAGAATTTATTTTACCTGAAATCAGACCAAAAATGCTTCCCTCCCCATTTTCTTTAAGCTCCACGAGGGCAGGGAATTAGTCAGCCTTGTTCAGGGCTGTGTCCCTATGACCTAGGAGGATGTCTCACCACACAGAGTTCCCAGGCGGGTTGGCAGCTATTTATGCTGAGGGAACATGTTAAAGTCTGCTGGATACCAGGTGATTTCAGGGCATTTGTGTCCCTCCTTCAGTGGTTCAGCACATGGTAAAAGGTGAGCTAGTTTAGCAGCAACTAGACTTTGCTAACTACAGCAAGCAGGTGGCTGGCTTCTCTCTAAGCCTTCAACTGGCTCTGGCTAGACGGGAGGTGAGCTACGGGAGGAGAAGCCAGAGGGAGGGGTTCACTGAGGAAGCGGGTCTCCAGACTCAGCTAGGAGAGATTTACCAGATGCATGAACTCTTGTGTGGCCCCTGCAGAGGCAGACGGGCCTCCCCGGCTCCACCTTGGTGTGACGGGAAGCACTTATGCAGCTGCCACCATCCCAGTGCTGAAAGGTGCATCGCCCTCAAGCCTTGGCAGGAAAAAAAAGGTTATACTGGTTTAAAGTAAGGAACTGTGCTCCATTTATTCCACAGATCTGGTTTAAATGTTGAGGGCACCTGAGCCTCACACCAGCACACACAGGACAACGGTGTCTCTCTGACCTGATGCCAGTACCCATATGCAGGACCACATGATCTTAGCCTGGACAAGTTAGTTGTCTATGCTCCAGAGAATAAAGTTGCAACTTGCTCCTTATTGCATGAGGTTGGTGTGCCAATAGTTAGTTATGTGTATGAAGCCCTCTGAGGTCTCAAGGAAGAGGCTGTGTAGGCTATGTCTGCAAAATTTATAGCACCTCACAGATTTTAGTTTCCTAGTTTCTTGAGCCTTCTTTGCCTTAGTTCAAACACCTTAGTTTGCTGTGTCAATCATGTGCTCCTGCTGACAGCAGATGGCGCTACTGCAGCAAAATGAGATGAAGCGATTGTCATTTTAAGATTTTGTGCACTGAAGAAAAAGAAAACAAAACAAATGTCCTAGCTCTGCTCCCTTGGATCCTGGGGTAGGCCCCTTGCCCATGTCTTTCTTATCCCAGTGACTGGGCCCGACGGGACTTTGGTTAATTCTGGTTACATGTGGCTATGAGCTGGGAGTTGGATATTTCTAGTCACACCAAGATAAAGACACATGTCCTCTCAGCTGACTCCCCAGTGTCCAGAGAAGTGAAGAAAAAGATTCCTGGTAGGAGGATGGGGGACTAGCCTGGTCCTGGAACGGGACAGCTGGAGAGACCACTGAGATCACTAACCCCAAGGACTGCTAAACGTGGCTAAACATCAAAAGTCAGCTATGAAATGTATCCAAAATGCAGATTTCTGAGGTCCCATGCCTCCAACTTCATGAAGCAAAATCTCCAAGGGTGGGGCCCAAGAAACAGAATTTCTTTTTAACATGATCCTCCAAGTGATTCCCTATGAAGTGAGGCAGTCACTAGTTCATTGGACCAGTCTTTGTGATCTGCTGATCAAACCCACCTCCTTCATTTTACAGTGAATGACGATGATGACGATAATGAAAATGAACAGTGGCTTATGTCCTGTGGGCTGGGCACTGTTCTAAGCACTTCATATGCATCAACTCATCTAACTTTCAGTGGTGCTATGAGGTAGGTACTGCTTATTATCATCATCCCCATATTGCCGGCAAGGAAAAACAGAACCCAGACCTTGGCCCTGGGACTCAGGAAGGGTTTCATCAGAGATGTTTCTCATGTCTATTGTGGGTACATTTAGAGATCATCTTTTTCAGCCAGCTTTAAGCCTCATAGGGAGAGGCTGAATCCTGGGCCCATATGTACCTTTTGGGTGTGCTGGCTTTAAATTCCAGTAATATGTATTTTTAGAAATAATATAGATAGCCTCTATCCATCAGAAAGTAGCAAGGTATGTTTAAACTGCAGCAAGAGATATACAAGTGAGGCAAAAAGAAAAGATTCTTTGAATAACGATAAGGACTGTTTGGCATTAGACTGGATCAACAGGGAGGTGTTTTTAAACTTTCCCGTGTGTTTCAAATTTTTTCAGAAGATTTTTAATAACTGGTTATACTCATTTGTAATACAAAAGACACCATGAAGAGTACAGAAAAAAATATGAATGTATTTGAAGAGCCTAGAGAGATGTGTGTGTATAGTGTGTGTGTGTGTGTGAACATGTGAGTGTGGTGACTTGAGAGAGACCTGGGACACCAGTGATCTTGAGGGGAATCAGGGCAGATGACCACGCCCTCCTAGGACTCATCCTGTGGGGTATCTATTGGCAAGAGACTAAGGGCTGGGAGAAAGCTTGACCCAGTAGATCAACTCCTTTGTGATGATGCCTAGGATGCCTAAGAGAGATGAATACGTAAAGGTAAGGACACTGATTAAATGATTTCTACAGATCCCTCCTAGATGCCATCTGAGACTCAGCTCTTGCAGGAAGGAGGGATCTGGGATCCTAATGCCCAGCTTTCAGATCCCAGCTTGCCAGTCTCCTGTGCTCTTTCATTAACCTACGTTTCTATAAAAACTCCTGAACCCTGAACAAATTAAGTCACCTGACAGAGATTCCCTAGGGAGACAGCAACTATCAAAGGGTGTTTTAACTTCTCCAATTACAGATCTGATCCCAAAATGCAGCTGCATATCCCAGGCTTAAGGGGTCTGATGGGACAACTCCAATGTGTGATACGCAAACAAAACAAGGTGAGTCCAAGACTCAGAAACTTCTACTCAGTTGGCCACAGTGTTCCCCGGTCTTCACAGAACAGTGTGTTGTGCGTTGGGGCATCTCCATAAATAAGGGCTAACTGAAGGTCCTGATGGAAGGCGGAGATGACTCACCTCAGTGCACTGTACCCCTGGCACACACTGACGCAGCACAGGACCTTCTCTTGGTTTGCCTGAGTCTCCCCCAAGTATTTGCACACGATGTTACCACCCAGGCTGAAGCCCACGACGACCAGCTGCGTCAGGGGATATGTCTTCTTGATGTAGTTCACCATGGCTCCAAATTCCCACGTGCAGCCTGTGGGCAAAAGGGTGAGGTTGCTCAATCATTTCAGGTGCATTGTATATGGAGAAAATGCAAGCTGGAACGTTACTAAATGGGTGCCAGTACACTAAAAGAAATAGAAGTATGTATATATATATGTGTGTGTGTGTGTGTGTGTGTGTGTGTGTGTATGTGTGTGGAGAGACAGACAGACAGACACTGCTCTTTGGCTATCCAGAGAGACGTTCCCAGATGCCCCTTGGGATAAGAGGAAACAGGGCCTCAGCAGTGCCCAAGAGTGGAGGTACCATGTATCAAATGTACAATGCTTCTTAAAAAGTAGGTCACAAGAACCTTGTCTAGATGCTCGTGAATATCAAAGCAGATTTCAGGGTGTGCATGAGCACATATGCTCACACACAGACCTAAATAAAAGCTAGGCCTGCCTGGGCAAAATGGTGAGACCCCATCTCTACACACTACAGGTGTGTCCCTGTAGTCCCTGCTACTTAGGAGGCTGAGGCAAGAGGATCTCGTCGGGGAGGCAGAGGCTACAGTGAGCCAAGATCACATCACTGCATTCCAGCCTGGGTGACAGAGTGAGACCCTGTTTCAAAAAAATAAAATAAAATAAAATAAGGTAAATAAATAAATAAATGCAAGAGCAAAATCCTTTAAGATTAGCTTCCTAGGCTACAAATTGGAATGCTATACCCATGTGTTTGATGATGATTCATGGTGTTAAGAAAAGTAGCAAGTGGATGTTATTTACAGGATCTTCTTGACAGACTTGGAAAGGAGAGGAAAGAGAAACTTCAGTCCAGAGGGACTGCCAGGATGCTCTGTAGGATTAGGGTAAAACGTTCTTGGTGACGTAGGGACAGGGTGTCAAGGGAGGCAGGCTCATTCAAAAATACACAGAGGAGACCTCTAAACAGAGAGGGTGTTTGGGCCTTGTTTGCCCAGGAGGTATGATCTCAGCTGGTGTCCCCTTGGGAAGTTACTGAAGCCATGTTATGTCTCAGCAGCTTTGCTAAGAGGAGGAGGTGAATGGCCATATTACAAGCGAAGGGATTCATCACATCCTTCTAAGGCCCAACCCCAAACTCTTTAGGGAGCCAATTTAAAATCTAACAGGGAAAGTTAGGGATGTCTACACAAAGCATATACAAAATACACTGGCATGAGAAGAGTACGGATTTACAATGGAAACGGGAGTTGCTGACTTTGGCACCAGCTCAGAGGTTTTGGCATTCTTAATAGAGTTGAACAGAGCTCCTTCCCTAGTCATCAAGCCATGGGGGAAACTATCTTTTGAGCCTGGGGTAAACTCCCCTTATATCTGTCTTCCTTTTGTAGTAGGATGTAGCCTAAGCCAGGCCGGCACAACCCCATGCAGTTCTTAAGCTGCAGTATGCATAGAATCACTTGGAGAGGGTGTTAGAAATGAGCATTCCTGGGCCTAAACTCCAGAGAAGCTGATTCTGTAAGAAGGGGGCCAAGCCCAGGAATCTACGCCAAATTTGTTTTTGAGTAGGTAATTCATGCCCATGGTAGAAAATTCAAATGCTGTAAAAGGTGGAGTGAAAGGTACGTTTCCTATATTCTTTTTAAAAATACCAGTGGTAACATACACATTGTTTGGTGCCTCATTTTTTCCCTTTACAATATGTCTTGCAATATTATGCATCAATACACTTGAAACTGCCCTATTCTTTTTTATTTTTAATGGGGAATAACATACATACAGGAAAATGCATAATCCATGAAGTTTTACACATTTACACCCACATAAGCATAGCCCAGATGAAGACGCAGAATATTTCTGACACCCCTGGAGGCCTCCTCATGCCTCCTCCCAGACAATATCCCCTATACTTTTGACTAATAATCATCATCTGGAAGTGCTGGGGGCTTAGAAGGAGCTTAAGCAAAAAATGCTTAAAACTAAGGGAAAAACCGGGCCAAGAGCTACTTCCTCCCAAACAGCAGGACCCAGGCACCACCTCCGAGAAGGCAGCCCATCTCCCTCTCCAGTGAGATAGCAGAGGATCAAGTTGCCTATTTTTCTCCCTCTCACACTCAGCAAAGGCTGGGGCAGTTTGCAGGCCTTCAATAAAGAGTTGCTGAATTGAGTGGATTCTGATGACAAGGCCTCTGAATGGGCCCTGAGGACAGGGAAGAAACAAAAAGTGGTCTGGAGGGAACTTTGAACTCTTAACTTTGGAATGTGCAATGCCAGACTGTTGTCCCCACCGAAGTCGGATTCATTCAAGTTTCTTTTTGTTTGTCTGTTTGTTTTTGAGACAAAGTCTCACTCTGTTACCCAGGCTGGAGGGCAGTGGCACAATCTCAGCTCACTACAACCTCTGCCTCTGGGGTTCAAGCGATCCGTCTGCCTTAGCCCCCTGAGTAGCTGGGGTTACAGGCGTGTGCCACCATGTCTGGCTAATTTTTGTATTTTTAGTGGAGACGGGGTTTTGTCTTGTTGGCCAGGCTGGTCTTGAACTCCTGATCTCAGGTGATCTGCCTGCCTTGGTCTCCCAAAGTGCTGGGATTACAGGCTTGAGCCACCGCATCAGGCCAAGTTTCTCTTTTTAAGAAGGTAGCAATGGAAGGAATATTATGCCTCCAGGTAATGCTGGATTTCAAAATGAAGCTGTGATGTAAAAAAGGGGATGTGCAAACAAACAGCTGAGATCACAATGAGCAATTAGATGATATCAGCTTCTACACCATGCAACAAACAAAAAATTCAGAAATCCCATTGGAGACACTGTTCACCTCCCTTGGGCCGTAACAGGCACTGAAAACTGAGCCTTAAAGGAACAGCCTGGCCTCATGGCTAAGTGAAAAGGCTCTGTGGCCAGACTGCTTGGGCCTACCACTGAGTAGCCCCAAATGTTCTCAACTTCTCTTTGATGACAAGTAACCCCCGTATACAGGGAAAATCTACAGCTTCCAGGCACCTTCCTGGAGGCTTAGAACCCGCAGGAATAGGATGAGGCCTGGGAATGGGAACTTTCAACAAACAGCCCAGACAATTTTTATAAGGAGGAAACTGCAAAATATTGTTACCATGGGTAAGTTACCAAACTCTCCTAGGTCTGTTTCATCATCTGTAAAATGGAGGTAATAATTGTAAAGACCTCACAGAGTTGTCTAGAGATCTGAATAAAGTGATATACATAAACAGCTTAGATCAGGGTCCAGAGCATAATAAGCATTCAATGTTAACGGCTATAACTTACTCTGATTAGTTTTTCTTTTAAAAAAATGTAAGTGTACCCATGTTTATAGCAGCATTATTCACAAGAACCAAAAAGTGGGGCCAACCCAAGTGTGCCTTGATGGATGAATGGATAAGCGCAATGTGGTACATGTGTACAATGCAACATTATTCAGCTTTAAAAGGGAAGGACATCCCGTCACATGCTACAGTGTGGAAGAACCTTGAGGACATTATGCTAAGTGAAGTAAACCACTCACAAAAGGACAAATACTGTAGGATCCTACTTATGTGACATATCTGGACTAGTAAAATTTATAGATGGAAAATAGAATGGTGGTTGCCAGAGGCTAGGGAGAGGGGATAGGGCGTTATTGTTTAATGGTATAGTTTTAGTTTTGCAAGACGAAAAAATTCTGGAAATTGGCTGCAAAACAATATACTTAACACTACTGAGCTGTAAACTTAAAAATGGTTATTATTATGTATGTTTAATCACAATTTTAAAAATACTTAAACAAGAATGTAGCTTATCTAAAATTTAGGGTTTTCTCTAAAGTAGTGTTCTTCAACCTGATTGTACATTAGAATCACCTGGGGATTTTTTTTAAAGCAGGAAAAATATTTATTATAGGGTATTAAACGGCCTACTGAATCGAGAGGGTTAAAGAAATAGCCTCAAAGCCAAACACCTGGGGAGCTTCTAAAACAACCGTACTAATGCCTGGGTCTTCCCCAGCTTAATTAAATCAGAATGTCTGGGGGTGGGATCTGGCCATGGGTGTGCTTCTACAAGATCCTCAGGTGCAATCTCTGTGGCTGTGGAGCACTGCTCTAAGGAACAAGGCTCTCTCCATCTCAGACCAATATGAGAAAGCATTTTTTTGAAGCACTCTCTCATCTGTTTCTGGGCCACCCCTTTTCAGACTCCCTTTCCTTTCTACTTGCAGTAAACAACCTTCACAGATGGGGGCGCTGCTTAGCTTTTCGGAAGCTTAGCCTGGTAGCAGTTTTCCAAACATTTCCTCAAAGCAAGGTTTCCACAGGTAGCACATCCCCGTTCAACACAATCAGGCGCTTCCTGTAGATCCACTAATACCTAACAAAAAATTTAAATCCCTTTAAATATATATAATTGCTTTCTGGTAATCTTTCTTGTAAAGAGTGAATTGGAAAAGCTGCACGGAGGTTATATATTACTGAAAGAATGACGTTCTAGCTCAGTGGTTCTCAAAGTGTGGCCCCGAGCAAGTAGCATCAGCATTGCCTGGGAACCAGTTCAAATGCACATTCCAAGCCCACTGAATCAAAAACTCAAGCGGGTGATGCCTAAACAGAGGGCTTGCTAAAATGAGCTTGCAGGACCTCACCTCCAGAGATTCTGATTCCACTGGTCTGGGTGGGCTGACAATATGCATTTCTAACAAGTTCTCAGGTGATGCTGACGTTGGTCCAGAGACCGTACTTTGAGAATCATTGTCCTAGTCGACAGAAAAGCTGGATGAAATCTTTAATTTTCTACCTTTTTTTTTCTTTGGAGACGAAGTTTTGCTCTTGTTGCCCAGGCTGGAGTGCAATGGCGCAATCTCAGCTCACTGCAACCTCTGCCTCCTGGGTTCAAGCGATTCTCCTGCCTCAGTCTCCCGAGGAGCTGGGATTACAGGCGCCCGCCACCATGCTGGGCTAATTTTTGTATTCTTAGTAGAGACGGGGTTTCACCAGGTTGGCCAGGCTGGTCTAAAACTCCTGACCTCATGATCCACCCACCTCGGCCTCCCAAAGTGCTGGGATTACAGGCGAGAGCCACCGCACCCAGCCTCCTTTGTCTTTTAAAAGTGCAGCTCGAAAAGATGCTTCATGTCACTCATTGTTAAATAAATGCAAGTTAAAATGACACTTAGAAATCATTTTCCACTGCCCACATCAGAAAAGATGAAGTCTGCCAATACCCAGGACTGGAAGGAGTATGGGTAGCAGGACCTCTGGTCCATCCACTGATGAGGGAGTACACATTGCTATAGGCCTTGGAAGGCAATGTGGTAACATCTGTTAATGTTTTCTAAAGCACAAACCTTTGGTCTAGTAATTCTGCCTGTGGGGACTTTATACTGCATATGTATATAAACAAGTACATGCAAGAATGTTCACTGCAGCATTTTGCTGTTTGTAGCAGCAAAGGTTTGGAAACAACCTAAATTTCCATTAGTAGAGGAGTGGTTAAATGAAGCACTACACTGCTGTGAAAAAGGATGAATCTGGCCAGGCACGGTGGCTCATGCTTGTAATCCCAGCATTTTGGAAGGCTGAGGCGGGTGGATCATTTGAGGTCAGGAGTTCAAGACCAGCCTGGCCAACATGGTGAAAACCTCTCTACTAAAAATACAAAAATTATCCAGGCAGTGGTGACACGCGCCTGTAGTCCCAGCTACTTGGGAGGCTGGGGCGGGAGAATCACTTGAGCCTGGGAAGCGGAGGTTGCAGTGAGCCAAGATCACGCCACTGTACTCCGGTCTGGGTGACAGAGTGAGAACCCGTCTCCAAAAAAAAAAGAATGAATCTGATCTGACATGGAATGGCTCTAAGCCATCTTAAGGGACAAAAACAAGGGGCAAAACAGTGGGGCTGGCACCCTCTCCTGTGTTTGCTTGGGCTTTAAGGGATTACATACACACATATCTGATTGAATATTCACTGGAAAATTGTAGCAGACATTGATTTCCTGGGAAGGAAAACTGGGGGTTTAGGGTAGAAAGAGATCTAGTTTCACTCATTGTATGTAGCCTTTGGCACAGTTTAACTGTTTTTCTCATGTGTATTAATTTCTTTTAAAATATGAATCTAGCCAGTTTTAAAATCTAGCAAAAAATAAGGAGAAAAAAAGATGTTTAAATTTCCTTAGGCCAGTTTCGACTACGCTAAAGACACCCAACATATCACTCATGCTGGAGCAATGGTTTGTGCTGGGGACATTATTTGCCTGCATAAGAAATAGTACTGAGAAACATATTTTAAATTGTTACTAAGTATTTACTTCTCTACCACTTGCTAAGTTTTCTGCCTAATTTTTTCATCTCTTGGCTAATTATGTCTTTATGTTTTGTTCTAACATTGAATGAGCCTCTATTAGATTATAAGCTCCATGAAGCAAAGATATTCTTGCTCTTGTTCACCACTGTATCTGTGAGGCCAGATACTTGGTGGGCACTTAATCAGTGTTACCTAAATGAATGGATGAAAGAACAGATGTACAATGTTCAGCCTCTCTGCTAGGAACTTAAACACAGACAAGGAAGCAGATTTAAAGACATGAAATGCCTTGTCCACCCTCACATAATGAGTAGGACCATGTCTACTCATGACTGTGTCTACTCTAAGTCCAATGCTGGACTTTGGACCATGTCAACCCCAAAGCCCAAGCCCCTTGCCTTATATCACAAATCTACTTAGGTAATAGTACTGCAGAGATTTATGCTTCAATTATTAAACATCTTACTTCCACCCCACCATTTGATTCCTTTTATTATTTTTATTTTTATTTTTTTGAGACAGGGTCTCGCTCTGTCTCCCTAGGCTGGAGTACAGTGGCATGATTATGGCTCACTGCAGCCTTGACCTCCCCAAGCTCAAGGTGTCCTCCCACCTCAGCCTCTTGAGTAGCTGGCACTACAGGCACATGCCACAAAACCCAGCTAATTTCTGATTTTTTGTAGAGATGGGGGAACTTGCCTGGGAAGTTCCACTATGTTGCCTACGCTGGTCTCGAACTTCTGAGCTCAAGTGAACTGCCCTCCTTGGCTTCCTTTCCCATAGTGCTGGAATTACAGGTGTGAGCCACTGCATCCAGCTTTGATTCCTTGTAGACCCATCTATCATTACTCAGGTTTGAGACTAATTATTTGAGACCTAGAGCAGATGTTCAGATGTCATTGGGACAGTTACAAAACTCAGATTTGCTATACTACTGAGGAGCAATTACAGCTAATTATGTAGGCGCTTTGGGAGCCTCAATTTAATTAAATCCAAACACATCTGATCTGGATAAAGGGCCAGCCCTGCCTGATATCAGACACACTGTTGGATGTTCTGTGAAGAGATGCCACCTCTCCCATGCAAGGGAAGGGCAAAGACATGGTGCCCAGCTCCAGGATCAGCCTTCTGGAAGGTCCTGGGATCTCCCCTGATGTCACTTATCAAACACCTTTAGTGCCTGGGAGCCTCTCCCTGGCCTGTTATTACTAACAGCTACATTAATCTGTTTCAAAATGAGGTTCTATGCATTTAATTCATATGGGATTAGCACTAGGTAACTATATAATCTTGAACCTTTTTAAAGACAAGATGAAATCTGAAACACTAGCTGGGTCTTAGACAGATGAGTGTTACAGGGCCATTTTGGAAAGGCAACCTGCTGGGAACAGGAAAGACCCCTTACCTTTTTCTCAAGTCCCTACACCTAAAGAAAGACAAGGCAAAGGCTGCCTGAAAGCTACTGTTTCAACAGCCACTTCCCCAAATGACACTAGCATGACTAAATAGGCTAAAATACAGGGACCCAAGACTTGGTGTTCCTTGTGGATGGAGAGTCTGAGTCATCTCTGTATGTTCCATGCCAGGCATGGGCCTGGCATCTGTGGGTGTGCCACAAAATGTCAGGTGGATAAGAAGGAAGTTTGAATCATTTGGAATGAAGGCACGCAGTACTGGCCAACATGAGTATGCAGGGGACATTAAAGAGGTACTTGAATATCTTTCCCACTAAGTTTAGCCTAAGAGAAAAATATAGTTAGGCTAACAACATGGCTCGCTGACAGGTGGGCGGTTAGGGACCTAGCAGCCCCTGTCACTTCCATAGTAAAAGTATGTGAGTCATTTTTTAAAGTCAAAGGGAAACTATTGTAAAGCTGAGTCATCCAGGAATACAATAGCTGTAGAAATAAAGTTAGGGCCCCTCTGTGCTATCAAATTAGTTGACCTTGTCCTTATCTCCGAAATAAGGACTTTAAAAAAATGAGTGTTTGCAGCTTTGTTTCCCCAGGTATAGGATGCCTAAAACTAAAACTGCCCTCTTATGGCTAAAGGTTTAAGTATTTAGATATCATCCTGAAAGTGCAGAACTCATCACTGCTTGGCCACTGTTCTGCTTTGGATATGACTCCCTGACACACTTCCTGCAGCTTCTGGCCCCTGGCTCTCAGCAGACGATCCTGACAGGTGTTTTACTACGATGTCTGAGCTTCTGCAAACTCACTACCTTCACTTTCACATTCTTTCTCTCCCTTCACCCATCTCTTCCTCCTCCCTTCCCATTGTGCCCTTCTGCCATTATAAAACTCAACTGTTTAATGTAGAGGCAACACAATTCATAACTATGAATATAATCCAAAATTGAGTCTACAGCAATGAAAATGGTAGACATGAGAAGCTTATCGAAACACCTACGTTGATGATCTAATAGAAGACTGTAAGATATTAAGCAGTAAAAACAAAATAGAAGTTCCTTAAAAATCACTGCCTGAAACTCTTACAGTGAGATGTCTTGGATTGTGGGTGATCTCTACAGCATGCTAAAGGTAGGTAACCCTATATCCTAGTCTTTCCAAGAGGGTCCTGGAATTTGTTGTTTGGATGCAGTTATTAATAAAGTTATTAATTATCATTATAAAGTTATTAATAAAGTCCCTTTTCAAAAGTGTCTCTATTGGAATGTGAAATTATATGGAGGAGGGCCTCCCTCCCTTCTAAGACTGAAGTCCCGTCCTCTAAGCAAGACCAAGTTTTCTGACCTTAGCTTGAGGTTCCGAAAGATTGTTTGTATGTATATTTGTTTGTTTTAAGTGATAGGGTCTCACTCTGTAGCTCAGGCTGTGCAGTGACATGATCACAGCTCAGTGCAGCCTTGAACTCCTGGGCACAGCTTCTGGAGTAGCCGGGACTACAGACATGAGCCACCATGCCCAGCTAATTTATTTTTATTTTTTTGTAGAAATGAGGTCTCACTGTGATTAAAGGTGTGAGCCACTGTATCCAGCCCAAGAGATACATTTTGTTTGTTTTTGAGACAGGGTCTCACTCTGTCGCCCAGGCTGGAGTGCAGTGGCATGATCAAAGTTCACTGCAGCCTTAATCCCAAAGATAGTTTAAAAAACAAGAAAGTTCCTGTATTAAACCCAGTTGGACATTAAAGAGTTCCTCCTTCAAGCAAGAGAATACAATGCTGTGATTTCAGGTACTTCCTCACAGCTTGATGTCTAATGCCAGAGACTCAAGAGTTTAGAAATAAGGGCAGGGCCCACTTCTTCCCTGTTTAAACTCACAGGAAAAAGCAATTTAAATATTCAAGGCCATTTTCAATGCCAAGTGCCCCAGCTTGGTATTTTGGTGGGAGATGGGTGCTAAGTTCTTAGAAGGCTCATGATCTTAAGGGACTCAGTTACCTTTGGGGGGCCAAAGCCAGGTTATTTTTATTCCTTTCACTTGACATAGAAGATAATGTTTTTAATCCTATTTTTGTCTCTCTCTCTCTCTCTTTAAATCAAGATCAAACTAATAAGATCCTTTGTTACTTGGCTCTTGACTTTCTGGTGATAAAACTTTCAAGATATGAAGGTATGATATGGAGGCCAGAATAACCACAAGCTGGAAAATTCTGGTTTTCAGTTTATTCTTTGGCTAGTGGATTTGATCTACCTCTACTGTGCTCTGAACATGAATAATGGACTGTTGGGGTAAGGCACTTGGCCAAAGAAAGAAGAAGCAGAATGCTTCCCGAATTCACTGGTCCCCTACAGAATCACTGACAAAAACATTCACATTCCAAACATTGTCTAGTTTAGCAAATCAATTATGTCAATAAAGAGTAAGCCAACATGTCTACTGCTGCAGTGCTCCAATTAAAGATTAGGCTCTTTATAATAAATTCACTTCAAGAAAATCTTCATGACTTCTTCATCTTCCTTTATTTCCAAGTGTTATTGACCTCACCCACATGACAGGGTTGTTTACCTGGCCTGACTCAGTAGAGTACCCTATTTCTTTAAAAGAAATTTTTTTTTAGGGACGAGGACTTGCTATATTGGACATTAAAGAGTTCCTCCTTCAAGCAAGAGAATACAATGCTGTGATTTCAGGTACTTCCTCACAGCTTGATGTCTAATGCCAGAGACTCAAGAGTTTAGAAATAAGGGCAGGGCCCACTTCTTCCCTGTTTAAACTCACAGGAAAAAGCAATTTAAATATTCAAGGCCATTTTCAATGCCAAATGCCCCAGCTTGGTATTTTGGTGGGAGATGGGTGCTAAGTTCTTAGGAGGCTCATGATCCTAAGGGACTCAGGTCTTGAACTCCTACCCTCAAGCTATCCTCCTGCCTTAGTCTCTTGAGTAGCTGAGATTACAGCTGCATGCTACCTCGCTTGGCACAATAAGAAATTTAAGACAGTTTGGTAAACTTTACTCTTGTGGGTGTTCTTCATGTTTATTTTTACTCAGGTTGGCTAATGTCTTTATCAAAATACACATATTTAATATTTTCCAGTTTAAAGAATTTATGAACTATACAAAAGTAAGTGGTGAGGAATTAAAAAAAAATAAACATTTTTTAGAAGGTTAAAATGTAACATGTACTACAGTGAAAACATCTTTCCAGTACTGATTTTAAGGGCTGGCTCTGAATATAGAAGCCAGTCGCTTTGAGCTGGAGGCGTGTGGCCCAAACAGATTTGGCCAGGAGGCCAATACTGAAGGTTGTCCAGTTGGAAAGCAAGCATTGCATACTGCAGAATAATCACCACAGATGACATCCCTGTACACAGAGCTGTAACTCAGACTCAGTTCAAAGAAGGAAGAATTTATGCTCAACACGAGCAGGTTCTTAAACCGGTCCTTGCGGAAATTCCAAGGTTCACATGAGGTATGAAGTGGATGCAGAGGCAAGGTCGTTTAACAGTTCAAGTAAATGTTTGCCTTTTCTCCTCTAAGGTGGCTCACAGAAAACACAAAGTTAGAGTGAAGGGCCAATGAAGATGATAATCAGTATCATTTACTGGTATTTGCTGGACTCTATGCCACGTACTTTTATATTATTGCCTTTTTTTTTTTTTTTTTTTTTTTTTTTTTTTTTAAGATGGTCAGTCTCTGTCGCCTAGGCTGGAGTGCAGTGGCGTGATCTTGGCTCACTGCACTCCCGGGCTCAAGTGCTTCTCCTGCCTTTGCCTCCCGAGTAGCTGGGATTATAGGTGTGCATCATCACACCTGGCTTTTTGTATTTTTAGTAGAGACGAGGTTTCACCATGTTCTACCAGGCTGGTCTTGAACTCCTGGGCTCAAGTGATCCACCTGCCTGGGCCTCCCAAAGTGCTGGGATTACAAGTGTGAGCCACCATGCTGGGCCTTATTGCCAAATTTCTTAACAGCTTTTCTCAGCTTTCTCGACCAGGGAGTCAAACCCTCAGCTGTTGGACTCTAAATCACAGGTCATCTCCCTATCCAGGCCTTTCCTGACCATCTCTCTCTAAGTGATACACTAGATAGAGGAGATTAACACACAATAATATAAAAATTAAAAATGCAGATCTGGTCCCTGTCTGTGAAAAAGTTGCTGTTAGTAAATATTCCTTTTGGACAAACCTAGCCAATAAGCTTAGACTAATTGTGACTGTGCACCCTCCTTCCCCAACTAGATGGTGAGAGTTCCTCATAGACTGGGATCTTCCTGAAGGCAGGGACTCGAACTCACACCTGTATTCCCACTGCAGAGGCTGGCCCCAACATTGTCTGGAGGATGCTGGATGAACAAAAGATCGAAGACCAAACCCACAGGCCCAATTCTGTGGCTCTGAGATGCTCTTGGATGCTCTTTTGCCTTAAACCTAAAATGTATCTGACTGGGAAACTATTTCCTCACTCCTTAGTCTCTTACACGGAGAGGCAATAGAGCCTGTTGTTTAGGAGCACGGATTCTAGGACTAGACTGTGAGACTGCCTGTGTTTGAAGCCTGGGCTGCCCACTCATTAACTCTGTGATTTGGAGCAAGTTAGTCATCTTTGCTGGGCCTCAGTTTCCTCATCTGTAAAAGGGGGGTGACTGATTTAATATATCCTACAAAGTACTCAGAACAGTGCCTGGCACACAGCAGATGCTATGTAAGTGATAGGTATCAGTAAGAACAGTAATGACCACTACCACCAAAGTGAGGAAAAAGTCTTTTTAAATAATGAAACATCACCCCTGCTCCTCAGTATTCTAATGAAGAGTATCCTAAATAGGAAATGAACACTACCACAGAGGTGGTATTGAGTTGGGGTTAAGAGTCACACTGATTGAAGGCTGGTTCCGCCACTCACTAGTCGCATGACTCAGGGCAAGGTACTTAACCTCCCTAAGCCTGTGAAGTGGGGATACTAATTAAAACCTACCTTTGAGGCAGTAAGGATCAAGTGACGTAAAATGAAAGCACATGCCTGGCACTCATTAGAGTGAGATAAATGATAACTGCTGTCATGAAGGATTTTCCTTAATGAATTTATCTTTCAAAGGCAGCGCGAAGGGTTCTAAGTCACAAGCATGCGTAATTATCCATTTAGGAAATTCTGTGCAAGGCAGATCTGTTTTCAACAATTTCTAATCACATTAGCAAAGCTTATGTGGTTTGGAACAGAATTGGGTTGATAAACGGGAAAAGATCCTTTACAATTTTCTCAGAGAGATCAGAGGCAGGTGCATAACAGGAAGAGAAGAATATAGAGTTTCATGTTAATGCCCTCTTTAGTTTTCTTCTGGTCAAGATCACAGTTGCAAAAAGCCCAAAGGATATTCACAGTGACTTGAATGCCTGACATCTGCTCAAAAGAGAGGCAATTTGCCTAACGGAAAACTCACATGTAGGGCACAATGGTTTGGGATGTAAAGTTTGTGGATGTAAAGTATCGTCTTACATCCACAAACTGTCAGTTCCCATCTCAGTAGGCATTCAGTAAACAGTGATGCAGTGAGTGCTTTTTATCATCCAAGCAAGATTCTAGGCACTGGGGAGCTACAGTAGGGAGCGCAAAAAACTGCCTGCTCCCAGGGAGTGAACTTTTCGGATGGAGAGACAGATAACAGACATATAAACAAATAATTTCACAGATTATGAAAACAAATCCTTAATTTCAAATCTTAAGTGCCTTGAAGAAAGTAAGGAAGGGCATTAGATAATGACGGGGTTTTGGGGTGGGGCAACTTTAGATGGGGGAGAGGAGTCAAGTAAGGGCTCTCTCAGAGGGTGACATCTTTGTTGAGTCCTGGATGACAAGGAGAAGCCAAGTGAAGACCACAAAAGGGCCTTCCAAACAGAACTTGGGCAGTCCTGGGATTAGCAGGCCCTGGAGTTCAGTGCCTGGAATTTCTATATACTCAGGGTGGGAACAGGGGGCCTGACGGTGGACTGCAGTATGTCCTGGGGATCCAGAGAACTCCCCCAATGTCACATCCAGTGATCCCACCTGGAAGAGAGGCTTACTTGGTTGGGGACCTGTTAAAAACGCGGGAAAGGAGATTGAAAAGCGGCGTAAGGGACCTATCAGCCAACTAGAATATATGGACTTGGATCCTAAATTGAACAAATGAATTAAAACGGAAAAAAGCAGAAAGACAATGGGGAAATTGAATTGCTCTTGAGGAATACTGTTTTAAGTGTTTCCGTTGTGATGATGCCCTTGTGCTTCTGTTGTATTATGGGCTGAATGGTGTCTCCCCCAAGATTCATATGCTGAAGTCCTAACCCCCAGTACCTCAGAATGTGACTATATTAGGAGATAAGGCTTTTAAAGATGTAATTAAGCCAAAATGTGGTTGTTAGGGTGGGCCCTAACGCAGGATGACTGGTGTCCTTTCAAGAAGAGATTAGGACACAGAGAGATATCAGACAGAGACACAGGTGACTGTAGTGTCAATCCACAGCAAGAAAACAGTCATCTACAAGCCAATAAGAGAGGTATCAGAAGAAACCAACCCTGCTGACACCTTGATCTCGGACTTCTAGGCCCCAGAACTGTGAGAAAATAAATTGCTCTTGTATAAGCCACTCCCACTGTAGTACTTTGTTATGGCAGTCCTAACAAATGAAGACAGTTTACAAAGAGCCTGTGTATCTTAGTGATATACACTGGAAATAGTCACAGGTGAAACTAGACAGGCTGTCTGGAGCTTGCTTCAAAATAATCTTTGAGGCTGGGCGCAGTGGCTCACGCCTGTAATCCCAGCACTTTGGGAGGCCGAGGTGGGTGGATCACCTGAGGTCAGGAGTTCGAGACCAGCCTGGCCAACATAGTGAAACCCTGTCTCTACTAAAAATACAAAAATTAGCTGGGTGTGGTGGCGGGTGCTTATAATCACAGCTACTAGGGAGGCTGAGGCAGGAGAATCACTTGAACCCGGGAGGCAGAGGTTGCAGTGAGCTGAGATTATATACCACTGCACTCTAGCCTGGGCGACAGAGTGAGACCTTGTGTCAATAAATAAAACAAAACAAAACAAAACAAAACAATCTTTGAGAGGGGATGCAAGAAAATAGTAGTTTATAAAGCAAACAAGATCGGCCATGAGTTGAACAACTGTTGAGGTTGGGTAAAGGGTACACTGGGGTTTATTCTACTATTCTCCCTACTTCTGCATATTGTCTGTAATAAAAAGTAAAAAAGCAAAAATAGAAAAATAAAACTAAAGAGGGAACAAGAAATAAAACCTGTATCTGTGGCTCTGAAAAACCTTGGCTGTACATTAGACTCCCCAAGAGCTAAGCCACTGGCACTGGTATTTAAGAGCTCCCGTGGGGAATTCTAATGTTGACAACAAACTGACCTACACAAAGAGAACTAGAAGTTCTTTTAGGTAGAAATAAAGGAAGACTTGAAGGAAAAGGTCATGCTCCTGGATGAGAAAAGTAAGTCTTATAAATTTTTCTACATTAATTTATATATTAAAGTTCCCCTTCAGAAATTGTGATAAGCTGTGCGAGAGTTCACCACCAATAACTACTTTCCATCTCTAGGAAGGATGCATCTTCCCTACCCCACTAAGGTTAGGATTGGTCATGTACTGTACTTTGACCACTAAATTGTGACCAGGAGTGACCTCTGTCATTTCTGAGCAGAAGCTTCAAGAGCCACACTGTTCCTACCCTTGGGAAATGTTTCAGCAGGTAGATGCTCTGTGGGCCTGGTTCCTTAAGTGAGGATCATAACAATGGAGACAGAGGCCCCTCAGCTAAGCCATAATGAATGGATAGTATGGACAGAAACAATTGTTTTAAACCACTGAGATCCAAGTTGTTAGCTTCCACAGCATAATCTAGTCCATCTTGACTAATACAAAAACTCAACATGGAACTTGATACAATAATTCTGTGGTTCAAATTTAAAAAACAGGTAGGGAGACAAGAGCATACTCTGAAAGAGCCATGAGTCAGGGTTGGTACCATCAGATATCAGGCCTTATTGCAAGGTAACAATAATTAAAAATTGAGAACAGTACTGGGTATAGAAACAAAAGTTGACAAAGATCTTTGTAGTAAAGTATAGAAAGCCCACACATCAACAGCTAACACACTTACATGAGGACATGATTAACTATGATAAAAGGTTTCCGGTTCTAGCATGTTAACTGTGGACCTACCTCAACCGACCAGTCAAAAGTAACAAGCATGCGCTTTGCTCTAATGTGTTAGGTCACCTTTGGTGAAGGATTGCTCCTTTTCCACCAGCCCAGGAAAAAGTTTACTAAAAACATTATTTTAAACTAAAATTACACCAATAGCACCTAACAAAACAATAGCGCTTTCTCTCTCTCGGCTCTTTGGAGCTACCAAAGATGTTTTAATTTTTACATTTCAACAAAGCATCCAAATTCTGGATTTCTGATCTTTTTGATGTCATATTTATTTGATCTTATCCTCCAATGGTTAAAAGAAATTATTAACAAGTAAAACACGTACTGATACACACACAAAAAAAATAGTATGGTTAGAAGAAAACACCCATTTTTTTTCTAGGTAACCTGTCTTTCTAGAACATTTCTAAAGTATAATAAACTACAGAAATTTGCTTCTAAAATTCTGATGAAATAAAATGTAACAATACTATCCACAGATTAAAGGAGATAGTTAATTTTCAAAACTGGGGGCCTGAAGCTCTCCCCTGATGGATTCACCTCATCTCCAAGGGTTTTCCATGCTCACAGGCAGCTCCTCAGCCCAAACATAGAGTGCTCTTAAGGCAGCCGTGAATGCTGCTCTTCTGCATGGGTTGCCCTTCCACAGCCCACTCCCCTGTCTATAAACTCCAACTGTTTATGAGTGCCTCCATTCAGGAGCTCATCTTTGAGAACCCAGCTCAAACGCCTTTCCTGGGAGAATTCTTCCTCCCACAACTTGACTCCTCGCCCACAGATCCAGGCTGGTTTCTCCATGCTGCTGCAGCATATTCACCAGGCCCGCGTATTAGTCCACTCATCATGCTGTATTGTAATTCTTTTTTTTTTTTTTGAGACGGAGTCTTGTTCTGTCACCCAGGCTGAAGTGCAGTGGTGTGATCTCGGCTCACTGCAACCTCCGCCTCCTGGGTTCAAGTGATTCTCCTGCCGCAGGCTCCCAAGTAGCTGGGATTATAGGTGCCTGCTACGACGCCCAGCTAATTTTTGTATTTGTAGTAGACACGGTTTCACCACGTTGGCCAGGCTGGTCTCAAACTCCTGACCTCAGGTAATTTGCCCGCCTCAGCCTCCCAAAGAGCTGGGATTACAGGTGTGAGCCACCGTGCCCAGCCCTGTATTGTAATTCTTTAACGATACTCAAATCTCCCCGGCAGAACACATTTATCTGGGTCACAAAGAGCATGGTTAATCTCTCACCAACATGAATATACCTTCAAGTATTTGAATAAGAATAAACCTGGCTGGCATGGTGGCTTACGTCTATAATCCCAGCACTTTGAGAGGGCGAAGCGGGTGGATTGCTTGAGCTCAGGAGTTTGAGACCAGCCTGGACAACATAGTGAGACCTTGTCTCTACAAAAAATTTAAAAATGAGGTGGGAAGCTCGCTTGAGTTTGGGAGGTCGAGGCTACAATCGCACCACTGCACTCCAGCCTGGGTGACAGAGTGAGACTCTGCCTCAAAAACAAAAAAAAAAAAACAAAAATAATGAACCTAACATACAATAAATGTTTACTATATGTTAATCAACTGCCTACCAAGTCCTCAGTAACCCACATTTAATTGTATCTCCACCTTACTGCAGCTGAAGAATCTGGAACTGAGTTTAAGAAACTGCTCGAGCTACACACAGCATCAGTGGCAGTGCTAGGGCATTGGATCCACAGCCTGTCTCCTGACCCAGGTACTCTCTGGGAGCAAGGCCTTCACTTAACCTATTCTTCTCTGCTGCTTCGGCTGCTGGACTCCCCTGACCTGGTGTGGTAACGCCTTCCAATCTGGTCTCTCTGGCCTACAGCTGTACAGTACAGCACTCTGGGCCTGGGAGGCCTAGACCATACAGACCCAGTTACTGTGCTATCGCTGAGATGCTTCTGACAGCCAGATCCAGGCTCCTCTCTTAGCTCTTCTACTTACTGGCTCTGTGCCCTTGCCCAAATCACTTAACCTCTCTGTGCCTCAGTTTTTTCATCAGAATTTTATGGTCCCATGAGTTGCTGTGGAGATAAAAGAGATTGTGCCTACATGTGACATCAGCACTGTGTCTGGTGCACATTAAGTGTTCTCACTGACATTTCTCGTATTATTGTTGGCACACTGTACTGTTAGTGCTCCCAAATCTCCATCCTGGCCCTGCAGCCAAGCCATGCCTCTTGATCTTCTACTTGTATAGACAATCTATATATCCAAGCACAAGACCTTACCATTATTCCCCATTGTTTTCTTTGTGTTTGATTTGGCCTATTTCTGACTTTTGGGTCCAATTCTGTCTACCACACACTCACTATTCCCCATGTGCCTGTGCTGTCTGTAAATCTGGATATTCACTTATATTTTCTTTTCTTTTTTTTTTTTTTGAGACAGAGTCTCACTCTGTCACCCAGGCTGAAGTGCAGTGGCCTGATCTCGGCTCACTGCAAGCTTCACCTCCTGGGTTCAGGCCATTCTCCTGCCTCAGCTTCTTGAGTAGCTGGGACTACAGGCACCCGCCACCATGCCCAGCTACTTTTTTGTATTTTTAGTAGAGGCGGGGTTTCACCATGTTAGCCAGGACGGTTTCGATCTCCTGACCTCGTGATCTGCCCACCTTGGCCTCCCAAAGTGCTGGGATTACAGGTGTGAGCCACTGCGCTCAGCTGAATTCACTTATATTTTCAAGCTACTGACCAAACTGCTGAACAGAACAGAGTCTGTAAAATGGGTATCTTCAGTTGTGGGTGTGAATACAGAAGAGGAAATGAATTCAGGGCACCCAGAACCCTGCTTGGCACAAAGCAGGTGTACCTGTTCATGCTTCCATACCTGTGACCTTCCCTCACCTGTCCTTATAGGAGACAGTGCCCTTGCATGTTACCAGTGGCAATGTAACTGGAATGATCTTGCTGGAGGTCAATCTGACAAGATGTACAGATATGCAAAAAAAAAAGTTGACTCCACAATTTTACTGAGAATTTACTCCAAGGTCATTAAAGAGAAAATAATTCTATGTATGAGATACAGTATTTATAGCATTGTTATTTAAAATGCTGAAAACCTTTAAATAATCCATATGTCCTACAAAGATAAATAGTTAAATAAACTATAACAGAGTAGTAACAGCAATGTGGCTCTTAAAAGATTAAACATCTTTATGTTGGTGAATATAAAGTTATTTAAATAAATTACCATAGATATACATGCTATGACTGCAATAAATAAAAACTATGTATACATTGATAAAGACAGAAGGGTAGTTTGAAGAAATAGAAAATTATAGTTATGGTGAGATGATAGATATGTTTATGTGTGCATATATAATCTAAAGAAAGAGCTAATAAGAATCAAGAACAAGTAGTCCAGAAGCCAGACCCTTAGTTAAAACAGGATTATTATTATTATTTTTTTTTTTCAGACAGAGTCTTGCTCTCTTGCCCAGGCTGGAGTGTAGTGGTATGATCTCTGCCTCCCGGGTTCAAGTGATCCTCATGCCTCAGCCTCCTGAATAGCTGGGATTACAGGCGTGTGCCAGCTAATTTTTATATTTTTAGTAGAGACAGGGTTTTGCCATGATGACCAGGCTTGCCTCGAACTCCTGGCCTCGAGTGATTCACCTGCCTCAGCCTCCCAAAGTGCACTATTTATGGTGAAGGGTTGGTTTTGAAAATGTCCAGTAAGATACTTTTGAAAAAGACAATAAAAAGGCTGGGC
>NW_012103109.1:1849712-1864355 GCF_000951045.1 Mandrillus leucophaeus | reverse complement strand
GAACCTAAAATCCAGTGAGCTGCTACTGTGCCAGGCTCCCTTCCCACTGACATTCACATGCCTCATCACACCCTTGCCCACCAGTCACAAGAGTCCTGATGAATGAGCATCAGAATAGCACAGTCCTGAAGGGCATGAGCTCTGCTACCCGATCTACCTGGCTCCCAGCCCTGCTGTGACTCTTACTAGCTAAGGGACCTTGGGCAAGACTTTCCCCTGTAAGCTTCAGTTTCTGCCTCTGTGAGGGTGGTTACAGTGCCCATCTCAAAGGCTGGTGTGAGGCGTGGCATCATCAATGCCCAGTACAAGTTGGCTGTTGATATAACCGTGTAACCTACCATCTCTTACAGATGGGCATAGGTTTAAAACTTAAAAAAAAAAAAAAAAAACCAAGGCAGAAGCAGAAGTAGCAGCACACTTGCAGAAAAAGGGAGGACTCCACTTAGCCATGCTTACCATAGGTGAACATGCGTGGCGAGGTCAGTTCAATGTTGGGCAGGGCGCCCAGATGGTTCAGCACGGCACACCGATAGCCATTTTTCTGGGCGTAGTCAACGAAAGTGCGGATGTACTGCTTCTCGCTGTGATTGGCAATTCCAGGACAGATGACCATGGTGATATCATCTACAGGGTAGAGAAAGAGATCCCGATGTATCCAAGAAATGTGACATGATAAATGGACACAATTACACTTCACTGGCCTAGAAAACAGGGGGAGGGAATTCAACATACATCTTTCACTCAGTTCTCTGGGGAAGAATTTTTCCCTTCTAGCTGGAGCTGTCTATATCAGTGTTTCTCAAGCTATTTATAGTGAAGGGTTGGTTTTGAAAATGTCCAGTAGGTCATGAACACATACTTTTGAAAAGGACAATAAAAGTTAATTACTAGAAAAATGAAATGAAAAATATATAAACCTCAATTTTCTACTATAAGATTCAACAAATATAAAATTAACTCTGTCACATCGCTATAGAAGTTCCTGAACATTACTCTTAATTTCTGTAAGAAATTCTACATGAATGAATGAATGAATGAATGAATGAATGAATGAAAAAATAAAAAGTGGTATTTGCACAGACCCTTTGACCCAGCAATTTTACTTTCAGGTATTTATCCTACAGAGGTAATTGTACATATGTAAAATAATATATATGTATTAGGTTGTGTTCAATCATGCAATATATATCCTTTTGCATATGACTGAACACAATCTAAATGCCCAGAAATAGGGGTCTGGTTGGATAAATTATTGCCTATCTAAGTGATGAAATATTATGAAGCCCTTAAAAATAATGAGACTTTTTTATATACACTGATGTGGCAAGCTCTTCTATAAATTAAGTGAAAAAAATGCTAAATGCAGAAAGGGGTTATAATAATGCTGCCTTTTGTGTGAAGAGAAAAAGATATCTATATTTATAAATGCATCCACTATCTTTGGAATCACACACAAGAACCTTGGGAGTGGGTAGCACTGAGCTGGGGTAGGGATGGAGAGTAGAGGACAGAGAGCGAGATACTTTCTCTGTATACTGTCAATACCTTGTGAACTTTCTATCATGAGTACGAATTGCCTACTTAAAAATATGAATATATACTTTTATTTAAAAGAAAAGAGGTGCTTAGGTCATTAAATCTGATTATAATTTTTGTTCAAATTAAGATTTTTTAAATTTACAAATTCTTAATGCTGGTAGGGAAATGTGAATTAGTAAGCAATTGTCCAATATGCATAAAGAACCTTACAAATTTTGTAAATTGCTGGCTGTAGTGACACATGTATGTATTCCAACTATTTGCAAGGGTGAGGCAGGAGGATCACTTGAGCCCAATAGTTTAAGGCTGTAGAACACGATGATTGTATCTGTAAACAGTCACTGTACTCTAACCTGGGCAACACAGCAAGACTCCATCTCTTTATAAAATGTATAAGCTTTGACCTAGTAAATTCCAGTTCTTGAAATCCTGCCTAAAATTTTCTGATGAAGGATGACATAATTATTGATAGTTACAAAGTTGTAATTAAGTTAAATGCCCAAACATAGAATGGTTAAATTATAATATGACCACCTTGTAGAATATTAAGCAATCATTAAAATTGTGTTTTTGAAGACTTTTAGATTTTTAATGACATGGGAAAGTCTTTATAATATAATGTATGATAATTCAAATTTTGGAAAAACAATGCATAGAACTATAAGAAAATGGAACAAAACATTAACAATATATGTTGGGTGACAAAATTATGGGTGATTCTTATTTTTTAAATGTGTTATCCCTATTTTCTAAAATGAGTACTTATTCCTTTTATAGTCAGAAAAAAAATCAGAAAAGGGGGAAAAGGGCTGTTTTTCTTAGAGTACGTCTTCGGTACAAATACTGCCTTCCTTGGAAGCACCTTTGTCAGTCATTTCTGGGGGCAGGAGTGATGGAAAAACATGAGCAAGTACAAGGAGGAATCACTGTTCTGCCCTTTTCAACTTCCCATGTTGGTCCTGGTAGGAAGAGCAGATGGTCAAACTAAACTTTGTGCTTTAGTGGTAGAAGAAGAAAAAGCATTAGAAATCAGGGAAAGAAAACATTTAACTGTTTTAAATAATATTTAAATAAATATAGGAAAAACCAGCTACAGCTTTATAAACACAATGTGAACTCCTCATCTATTCATGTATTCATCCTTTCCATGACCGTTTATTAGACGCCAGCTATTCTGGGCTCTGGGGATTCCTACATTCTAGCAGATAAATAATACACAAGCACACAAATAGGTTTAGAGAGTAGAAGCTACCATGAAGAACTAAAGCAGGAAGGCGTGATGGATTTACTGAGAAGGAAACATTAGTTAGGGGAGTCAGAGACAGTCCCTCTGAGGAGGTGATGTCTGAGCTGAGACCTGAATGACAAGGAGGAGGTAGCCACGTGAAGGTCTGGGGACCAGCATTCCAGGCAGAGGGAATATCAGTTAAATCTTTGTCACCAGCTACTTAGCAGTTCTAACCACTTTAAATACCTAATATGTTTACTGGAATTTACCCATAAATAAATTCTGAGTTCCTATTTAAAAAAAAAACAAAAGCAAAAAACAAAAAAAAACTAGGTGCTTTGGAATACTACATAATGCAAAAGACATGTTCACTTCTGGTAGAAATAGCATTCAAAAGGATGCTTGTACCTAACTCCACTTCCTCAAAAGTCTTCATTACGAAGCATTTTAGAATGAATGCTTATTGTATAGGCTAGACAGAACAATGCCAAATTCCAGCAGCAATGAACATTTCAGTTATTTCTCAGAAATAGGTGTCTACACCATTGCATGATAGATACGACCTTAATGTGTCTTTTTGTCCAGGGAAACCCAAGCAAAGGGAACCTGAGAGCCTTTTTATCTACTGCTTATCCAACAAACGCCAGCCTATACTGCACCTCTGAGCTTCAGTTTCCTCATCAGTAAAGTAGGGATAGTAAATACCAGCCTCACAACACTATTTGAGGATTAAATGAGATAACAGTATACACGAAGCACTGAGAATGGTCTGGCCTCTGTTGCTGTTATCAACCCAGAAGCCCGGTCCTGGGGTGCCTGGGCTCCAAGCACTCCCTCATCCTTTTAACATCAAGCTTCTGTATTTCACAAGAGGATTAAAAACTATTCTACAATGAGTTCTGAAGAGCTTTACATGGTGACTGGCAAACACACGCTGAAGCTAACCTTTGCGGGCTGCTCCTAAGCTGTCTCTTATACACATCTAGATGTGTATAAGAGACAGCAGGTATTTATCCTACAGAGGTAATTGTACATATGTAAAATAATATATATGTATTAGGTTGTGTTCAATCATGCAATATATATCCTTTTGCATATGACTGAACACAATCTAAATGCCCAGAAATAGGGGTCTGGTTGGATAAATTATTGCCTATCTAAGTGATGAAATATTATGAAGCCCTTAAAAATAATGAGACTTTTTTATATACACTGATGTGGCAAGCTCTTCTATAAATTAAGTGAAAAAAATGCTAAATGCAGAAAGGGGTTATAATAATGCTGCCTTTTGTGTGAAGAGAAAAAGATATCTATATTTATAAATGCATCCACTATCTTTGGAATCACACACAAGAACCTTGGGAGTGGGTAGCACTGAGCTGGGGTAGGGATGGAGAGTAGAGGACAGAGAGCGAGATACTTTCTCTGTATACTGTCAGTACCTTGTGAACTTTCTATCATGAGTACGAATTGCCTACTTAAAAATATGAATATATACTTTTATTTAAAAGAAAAGAGGTGCTTAGGTCATTAAATCTGATTATAATTTTTGTTCAAATTAAGATTTTTTAAATTTACAAATTCTTAATGCTGGTAGGGAAATGTGAATTAGTAAGCAATTGTCCAATATGCATAAAGAACCTTACAAATTTTGTAAATTGCTGGCTGTAGTGACACATGTATGTATTCCAACTATTTGCAAGGGTGAGGCAGGAGGATCACTTGAGCCCAATAGTTTAAGGCTGTAGAACACGATGATTGTATCTGTAAACAGTCACTGTACTCTAACCTGGGCAACACAGCAAGACTCCATCTCTTTATAAAATGTATAAGCTTTGACCTAGTAAATTCCAGTTCTTGAAATCCTGCCTAAAATTTTCTGATGAAGGATGACATAATTATTGATAGTTACAAAGTTGTAATTAAGTTAAATGCCCAAACATAGAATGGTTAAATTATAATATGACCACCTTGTAGAATATTAAGCAATCATTAAAATTGTGTTTTTGAAGACTTTTAGATTTTTAATGACATGGGAAAGTCTTTATAATATAATGTATGATAATTCAAATTTTGGAAAAACAATGCATAGAACTATAAGAAAATGGAACAAAACATTAACAATATATGTTGGGTGACAAAATTATGGGTGATTCTTATTTTTTAAATGTGTTATCCCTATTTTCTAAAATGAGTACTTATTCCTTTTATAGTCAGAAAAAAAATCAGAAAAGGGGGAAAAGGGCTGTTTTTCTTAGAGTACGTCTTCGGTACAAATACTGCCTTCCTTGGAAGCACCTTTGTCAGTCATTTCTGGGGGCAGGAGTGATGGAAAAACATGAGCAAGTACAAGGAGGAATCACTGTTCTGCCCTTTTCAACTTCCCATGTTGGTCCTGGTAGGAAGAGCAGATGGTCAAACTAAACTTTGTGCTTTAGTGGTAGAAGAAGAAAAAGCATTAGAAATCAGGGAAAGAAAACATTTAACTGTTTTAAATAATATTTAAATAAATATAGGAAAAACCAGCTACAGCTTTATAAACACAATGTGAACTCCTCATCTATTCATGTATTCATCCTTTCCATGACCGTTTATTAGACGCCAGCTATTCTGGGCTCTGGGGATTCCTACATTCTAGCAGATAAATAATACACAAGCACACAAATAGGTTTAGAGAGTAGAAGCTACCATGAAGAACTAAAGCAGGAAGGCATGATGGATTTACTGAGAAGGAAACATTAGTTAGGGGAGTCAGAGACAGTCCCTCTGAGGAGGTGATGTCTGAGCTGAGACCTGAATGACAAGGAGGAGGTAGCCACGTGAAGGTCTGGGGACCAGCATTCCAGGCAGAGGGAATATCAGTTAAATCTTTGTCACCAGCTACTTAGCAGTTCTAACTACTTTAAATACCTAATATGTTTACTGGAATTTACCCATAAATAAATTCTGAGTTCCTATTAAAAAAAAAACAAAAGCAAAAAACAAAAAAAAACTAGGTGCTTTGGAATACTACATAATGCAAAAGACATGTTCACTTCTGGTAGAAATAGCATTCAAAAGGATGCTTGTACCTAACTCCACTTCCTCAAAAGTCTTCATTACGAAGCATTTTAGAATGAATGCTTATTGTATAGGCTAGACAGAACAATGCCAAATTCCAGCAGCAATGAACATTTCAGTTATTTCTCAGAAATAGGTGTCCTACACCATTGCATGATAGATACGACCTTAATGTGTCTTTTTGTCCAGGGAAACCTAAGCAAAGGGAACCTGAGAGCCTTTTTATCTACTGCTTATCCAACAAACGCCAGCCTATACTGCACCTCTGAGCTTCAGTTTCCTCATCAGTAAAGTAGGGATAGTAAATACCAGCCTCGCAGCACTATTTGAGGATTAAATGAGATAACAGTATACACGAAGCACTGAGAATGGTCTGGCCTCTGTTGCTGTTATCAACCCAGAAGCCTGGTCCTGGGGTGCCTGGGCTCCAAGCACTCCCTCATCCTCTTAACATCAAGCTTCTGTATTTCACAAGAGGATTAAAAACTATTCTACAATGAGTTCTGAAGAGCTTTACATGGTGACTGGCAAACACACGCTGAAGCTAACCTTTGCGGGCTGCTCCTAAGTGATGAATCCCAGCAGACTTCTCAACAGCCCCCGATGCCACGGGCAGAGTGAGTGGCACGAGTATTCATACTGTGCTGTGCTCTCCACTGACTAGTGCTCCTTCTCCGAGTGATGGCCCAACCATACAATCTAAAGCAGCTCACCTCCAACACAGTGCTCCGCCAAGGGCTCGAAGAGGTCGAATGTAGAAGTGGCTCCATCAGACATAGTGATGAACTTTCGGTGCCCATAAGGATGTGGCGACCTCACCCTTCCCATCTTCCCATACAAGGCTGTCTGGATGTGTCCACTTTTCCCCCAGATCAATGGTGGAATGTATCTAAAGAAAGGACAAAGGAGGTCAATTTTCTCTACATTCCTTGAGCAATGTTCTGAAAAATCTTTTAGCAAAAGTCTTTCAACCTATTTTTTTCCCGGCAAATTCTGCACACAAAGCATAAACATGAGGTTTTTATTGCATTACATCCATACCATGATTTACCACCTTTCCCCATTTACTAATACACTCTGCATCAGATTAGCTTTAGAAATCAGCCAGGACATGTACATAAAGAGAGGATTTCAATTTAGGGTAACTCTTAAGTAATTCAACATGGGTTATTTCCATAATATAGAATAAAAAGAAAGCAAGTGATACATTTTGGACACATTCTAACTTGACAAGTTAGCTCATTATTAAAGGAGCTGATGTATATGAAATAGCACAGTGCCTACACTCACTAAATGCTCACTTCTTTCCCTAACAAGACAGGCCACAGCTGCAGTGGTTATTCCATTAGCCAAACCTGCTGCTCTCAGTTACGCTGGGAAGGGCTGCAAATTCTTCTAAGAGCCTGTAAGTGCCTTGCGGGGTGAGGGCACTACTGTATGCTCCAGAGAATGCGCTGTAAGGGCAGTGCAGTGTAAATATTTGTTGGGTTGATTAAAGGTAAAGGCTTGTTAGCCTAAGCAAGGCATGAAGCCTCACTAACAACAGTCCATTGTAAAAACACAGAGTGACTCTAGGCGTTGGTAGGAAGTGCAAAAATCACAAATAGTTAATTACCAGGAAAAGAAGATGTTCCAAGTTACAACTAAGAAATGATTATGGTTTACAACCACAGTACAAGATGACTCCATTTACTGAAACTGCTGTTGGTTTCACTGCCATGGCTTTTAGCCCAGGCTTGATTGTTGTCCAGGATTTGTATCCTACATAAACTGGAGTCATATAATATAAAATGGTAGTGACATCAATCATTGCCCTCTGTATTATATGGCAGCGGTGAGTGTTTTATTAATAATTTACCTTAAACTACTTGTCAATTCCTGCCTATCATTTCTCTCAGAACCAGATGATCCCCAAAATCCTTTGATTTACTCCTTGTATGTGTAATTAATGAAATCTACACAAAGTTAAGAGAAGTGAAGCTATCACCTTAAGCAAACCAGTCCCCAGATGAGCTTCCTTTTCGGGGGAGGGGAGGAGAGGAAAGAGTATTTTAAGACATTAAGGACATGAAGTCACTTGCCAGCATAACACCACAGGTGCAAATATCACTGCAAAAGCCATGGCATTTGGAAGGCAGGCAAAGGCATTTATAAGAGCTGAGTGGATTATGACAGTAACAAAAAGCAAGCTTATAAAAATGTCAATTGGACAACCAAACACTACACAAGATCTAGATACAGAACTTATAAAGGATTTCAGACAACCAAGTTAGATAATAAATTTTGCATAGAGGGAGAGGACTATCCAAGAAATCAAACTTTTGATCACTCCTGGAGTAATGTTTAAAGAAAATTTTGTTTATAATATAAATTAAAAGTGGAAATATGCTAAGCTTAAAAATGTCAAAAGAATGAGTAAATTTCATAAGCCTACCTTCTGAACATGTTTAGAATACAATATAATCTCAGAAAATAGAACAAAAGAATAAAGTAAAATTTATTTTTGGCTATTCAAAGATTTCACATTTAATGATGACACATGTGACCGTCCTGATGCCACATTCCCAGTTTAGAGTCAGGTCACCTCCTCAGAATCTTGGCAGCAGCCCCCCAAGCAGCCTCCTAGCCTGTAGTCTTGCTCTTACCTACTCCATCATCCACCTGCCAATGGAGGGATGATCTCAACACACAAGCCTGGCCCCCACCCTCCACTGCATGGGTCTTCACTTGGCCTAGGAGGCCGGCTACACCCTAGTACTCACTTAACTTTTCCGCCTAAGCTCAAGTAAACCTAAACTACTGGCCCCAACTCCACCCAGAACAGGTACACCTGGTGTTGAACTACTTTTATCTGAGGAGTCTTTGCTCCAGCTGTCTCCTTTGACTGGAATGCTCCTTCAAACCCAGCGTCTCTTCGGGCCAGCTATTTCTTGTCTTTCAAGACACTTCCAATCAGGTTGCTGGGGGAGTTGCCCCTTCTCCGTGCACAGCTCTGTCCTAGCACCCAGGTGACTTGATCACTTTAGAAACTCTTTTCAAGCAAACCCCTCCCACTGCTCATTCACCTCTAGCTCTATCCCCAGAGCACTGGACGTACATTACACACCTAGGGGAGATTTGCTTCAATGAACAGAATATACAGACACTTAGTAAATCTAAAAGGACAAATACATGTTTTTAAAATATACAAAAATATATTTTAAAATAATATGTGCCATAATAATGTGAATTCAGCTATTACATGATTGGCGTTTGGTGACTGTCCTCTTTCCAGCCTACCTAACCCCATTCTCAGAGTGGGGTGCAATAATTCTCTGTGTGTGTGTGTGTGTTAGGGATCAATTGCCTCAGAATCACTTGGGACTTTCTCAGTTCAGTGTAAGATCAATTATACACAGTGGAAGTCTCACAAGATTTGATTTTATGACAATACCACCTACTGATAAAACACTGTTTTTAATTAACTTCATAATAATACAACACCAGGGTTTACAAAATTGAATTTTTAGACTGCATTTACTATGGTGGGGTTCAATGTGTAGTTGTTTGTTTATACAACTTATCCACAGACCACAAGAAAAAAATTTAAAAACAAAAAACTCAATAGGTGCCCAGTCACATGGTTTAGGTCAGGAAGCAAATATGGACTAAAACAATAGAATATTTTGCAATTTATATAAACATATAAATACTGAAAAAATGTTGCATGGTACATGAGGGAATACGCTTTTTCTATCTATGTGGTAGTTTGTCTGAAAATGTAGTGGCCAATAATTCCACTTATTCCATTCTTCTGCCAGGAGCTAGATTCCCTCCCTGTGATTTGTACTGGCCTGTGGCTTGTCTGGGCTTACAGAAGGTGGCAGAAAGACTGCTGTGCCAACTTAGGCCTGGTCCTTAGGAGACATCATTGCTTTTGCGCTCTCCTCCTTGTACGCCTGATGAGAGGGCACACAGAAGGCACTGTGATGGAACTGAGAGGTATGTGCGTTTTACATTTTGTAGATACTGCCAAGTTGCCTTCTAAAAAAGATGGGTCCATTTACATTCCCGCCAATACTGAATGAAAGTACCTGTCTTCCTCACCCTCATTAATAATTGGCATTATTAATCTTCTACATTCTGGCCGCTTAGATGGGCAAAAAATGGGTATCTTGTTTCAACTTGTGTTTAAGGTTGATCCAATCTATGGTTGAAAAAAAGTTGCTTATTTGAATTTGCATTTCCCTGATTCGTGTTTACTAGTCATTTGTACTTCTCTTCTGTGAACTATCTGTTGATATCCTCTGTCTATTTTTCTATTATATTTTTCTATTGATTTATAAGTATTGTTTTTATTATCCCTACATTAAGCTATTATCTATTATATGTTACAAATGTTTTCTCAAAATCTATTGTATATTTTAACTTTATGTACTTTTTTTTTTTTTTTTTTGAGACGGAATCTCACTCCATCGCCCAGGTTGGAGTGCAGAGGAGCGATCTCAGCTCACTGCTACCTCTGCCTCCTGGGTCCAACCAATTCTCCTGCCTCAGCCTCCCTAGAAGCTCTGATTATAGGCATGCACACCATCATGCCTAGCTGATTTCTGTATTCTTAATAGAGATGAGGTTTCACCATGTTGGCCAGGCTGGTCTTGAACTCCTGACCTCAGGTGATCGGCCCACCTCGGTCTCTCAGCCTCCCAAAGTGCTGGGATTACAGGCATGAGCCACTGCACCTGGCCCTAGTTTTTAATCTTTTATAGTTAAAAACATCTTTTATAGTTATAAAAGTATCTTTTATAGTTAAAAATATCTTTTATGGTGATACAACGAGATAAAGTTAAAATATACAATAGATTTTGTTGTTTTTTTGTTAAAACCTTTGTGTTTTGCATTTTGTTTCAAAAAGAGCTATTGCAATACCCAATTATAAACATAATTCCCAATATTTCCTTCTATTAATTCTATAGTTTTAGAAAATGTATTAACCTTAAATCCACTTACTTTTATAAAATGAGTGAAGGGAAGATATAATTCATTTTTTTCTGACAGACTAGCTCATCGTCCTTGCACAATAAATGGCCTATCCCTTCCCTACTTTCAGTTGACATCTTTAATATACACCAAGTTCTCAATTAAATATTTAGGTTTGGTTCTATATTCTCTATTCTAGCTCATTGATCTATTTGTCTATTCATATGCCAGTATGACACTGCTTTAATTAATACAGCTTTATGAGACACTTCGATAGTTGATAGTGCAGGCTGCCTTTGTTATTTTTCAAAATTTTCTTGGCAGATTTCAGCATTTTATTTTCCAGATAAATTACAGGATTAACTTGTTTAGTTCCAATTTTGGATTTTTAGACCAGGAGCAGTGGCTCACGCCTGTAATCCCAGCACTTTGGGAGGCCAAGGCAGGCTGATCACAAGGTCAGGAGATTGAGACCACGGTGAAACCCCGTCTCTACTAAAAATACAAAAAATTAGCCAGGCGCGGTGGCAGGCACCTGTGGTCCCAGCTACTCGGGAGGCTGAGGCAGGAGAATGGTGTGAACCCGGGAGGCGGAGCTTGCACTGAGCTGAGATCACGCCACTGCACTCCAGCCTGCGTGACAGAGCCATCTCAAAAAAAAAAAAAAAAAAAAAAAATTGGATTTTTGATTGGAAACACGCCAAATATATATTAGCTAGGAAATAACTGACACCTTTACAATACTGATGGGTCCCATGCAAAAACATGGTATATCTCTCCATTAAATCCTATAGTAAAACTTCATTGCTTTCTCCATCTTTTACAGAATATTCCATTTTTACTACACTAATTTGCATGTCTTTCTGTCTGTATTTTTTAAAGCTATTCTTGAGTTGAAGCATCTGGGCATGTTTTACCCTTAACTCCCCGAAAGTAGGAACAGTCTCTTCTACTTCTTTACTAATCCATATGGTATCGTGGCCAATGTTGTGCTGTGGCCAGTGGTTAACAAATGTTTGTTACTAACAAACAAGCTGGGCCACAACAAAATATAGAGGTCAGCCTGTCCTTATCTTCTGAGCCTATTTATAATCGACATCTGGCTTACTAACAGAATTGCTCAGTGGGAAAGACCACAAGGGTCTGGGCCTCCCTCCCACCCCCCATATACATATGTACGTACACACACACACACACACACACACACACACACACACACACGTCTTTGAGCAGATGAAGCTCACATAGGCAAGGACAGCTGGTGTTTTAAAAAGAGAGTTGAAAAAATAGTTGACTGATGCTCATCTTTGCCTTAAATCAGTGGGTGACCAATTCTTCCTTATGGTACCTAAGTCCCTTGGCTGTAAATCAAACTATTTTATAGCTAGTGATTAAACTCAGACTTCACTGTTATTTCCTTTGATTCTCTCTTGTACTTCTCTACCAAATTAACACTGGACTTGGCACACAATAGATGTTTAGGATATGTTGTCTGAGATTGAGTCCTCAAACCTCAGCAAGTTGCAGCAAGTCCTTTCCAGTGAACCAAATGCCCATCAGCAGCTGCTCCTCAGCATTTGAGGTTTCTATCAGATAGGATGCATTGCTTAAAGCAACAAAACCCAACTCTGACTCACTTAAGAAAGGAGTACACAGAAGGACACTGGGGTGCCTACTAAATGGAAAAGAGGCTGGAGAACCAGGCTTGAAATGAGGGCAGGATCCAGGAAAGAAACCAGGGGGCTGCTCCAGGGATGTGCTTTTTACAACATCAGTACCAGTGTTCCCCCAACTCCACTCGAAAGTCAACGTCCCAGAAGTACAGCAACTAGAAGGGATGCCTTCAATTTCAGAGTGGGTGGGCAACACACTTTGATTTATTACCTGCATGCAGTGGGAGAGAAGAACTTTCCCAAGGGGAAATCTGTATGCCCTTAGAAAGGAAGAATGAATGCTAGGCAGCCAGAAGGGGACAGACGTCCCCTGAAAGGTTTTGAGCTGGGCTTGTCTTTGATTCAAGAGGCTTCTTTACTGCCCTGATACCCCATGGCCCACATTAAACCATCATGTTCCCATCTAGTTCTTCTGAAGGCTCATCTTTCTGTCCCTGTCCCCACCTCTTAGCACTTCACATACTTCTCAAATGTATTTATTTCAGCATCTGCTTTACCTGCAACACAATGTACATAAGAAACAGGAGAAACAGGTAATCTCCTTAAGTGTTGTTTTCTTCCCGCCATGCATCCATTTTCTAAAAGCAAATCTGAGCACACAAAAGGGCTGGAGTGGTTTGTTTTGTTTTGTTTTTGCGAAGGAGTCTCACTCTGTAGCCCAGGCTGGAGTGCAGTGGCACGATCTCGGCTCACTGCAAACTTCACCTCCCGGGTTCAAGTGATTCTCCTGCCTCAGCCTCTGGAGTAGCTGGGATTACAGGCACTTGCCACCATGCCTGGCTAATTTCATATTTTTAGTAGAGATGGGGTTTCACCATGTTGGCCAGGCTGGTCTCAAACTCCTGACCTCAAGTGATCTGCCTGCCTTGGCCTCCCAAAGTGCTGGGATTACAGACGTGAGCCACTGCGCCCGGCCTACTGGACTTGTTTTTTTAAGAAGACATCTAGGAAAGTAGAGTTTCTAAGACTCCTGTCAATGATCTTTACTGGTCTTAAAGCACAGTAGCACATTTTGAATTCATCACTTTGCCCCCACGACTTTGTTGAGGTAAAATACATATAACATTTTAAAGTCTACAATTCAGTGGCATTTAATACATTCATAATGTTGGGCACCCATCACCTCTATCTAGTTCCAGAATATTTCATCACTGCAAAAGGAAAGCCTGTAGGCATGAAGCAGTCACTTCCCATTTTCTCTGTCCCCTATTCCCTGGCAACCACTAATCTGCTTTCTCTCTCTGTAGGCTGACATATTCTATATATTTCTTATCAATAGAATCATCAACATGTGACCTTTTGTCTTGGGATTTTTCACTTAGCATAATGTTTTGAGAGTCACCCTTGCTGCAACATGTTATCAGTAATTCATTCCTTTTTATGGCTGAATAATATTTCATTGTATGAATATACCACATTTTGTTTATCCTTTCATCAGTTATAGACATTGAATGTAGGCCGCGTGCGGTGGCTCACGCCTGTAACCCCAGCACTTTGGGAGGCCAAGGCAGGCAGATCACTTGAGGTCAGGGGTTTGAGACCAGCCTGGTCAACATGGTGAAATCCCAATACTAAAAATACAAAATTAGCCGGGCATGGTGCCCCACGCCTGTAATCCCACCTACTCGGGAGGCTGAGGCAGGAGAATTGCTTGAACCCAGGAGGCGGAGGTTGCAGTGAGCTGAGATCATGCCACTATACTAAAGCCTGGGCGACAGAGTGAGACCACAAAAGAAAAAAGACATTGGATGGTTTCCACTTTTTGGCTATTGTGAATAGCACTGCTGTGAACATTTATGTACAGGCTTTTGTTTGAACATCTGTTTTCAATTTTCTGGGTTGTGTCCCAGGAGTGGAATTTCTGGGTCATATGGCAATTCTATGTTTAACTTTTTGGGGAATCTCCAAACTTTTTCCCACAGCAGCTGTACCATTTTATATTCCCAACCAGGAACATACAAGAGTCCCAATTTCTCCACATCCTCACCAACAGTTGCTATTGTCCATTAAAAAGAAATTACTACAGCTATCCTAGTGGGTATGAAGTGGCATCTCTTGGTGGTTTTGATGTGCATTTCCTTTATGACTAACGATCTTGAACATCCCCTTTTGACTTGAGGCCATTTCCTTCTACTCTATCTCTATTTTCATCTCTATGTCTAAAATTAATCACAATTTTTTTTT
>NW_012103109.1:1846993-1848762 GCF_000951045.1 Mandrillus leucophaeus | reverse complement strand
CCAGGATGGTCTCGATCTCCTGACCTCGTGATCCACCCGTCTCGGCCTCCCAAAGTGCTGGGATTACAGGCTTGAGCCACCGCGCCCGGCAAGAAAAATTCTTTAATGTTAGCCTAACTCTGACGGAAATATTTATATTCAAAATTGTCATTGGGTTCAACCAACCTCCTGCATTCAATGGGAATGCAGGTGGCTAGAATGCGACTGGCACTCCATTCCTGCATGTTCCTCCTTCCCAGCCCAACCCAGACAAGAGACTTGAAACCAATAAATGCGATGATATGAGCTGAAAAGTAAGGAATTGGGTGGAGAAGAATATCCCAAATGTGGTGATGGCTCAGGGGCTGTGGAGGGGAAGGCTGGGCAGGCCACTTGCTGAGGAGCTCCGTGGAGGTCCTCTGAGTAGTCTGGCTTCTCCTCCTTAACAAGGCAAGAATAAGGCTCATGATTTCACAGATTAAAAAGGAATGGGAGGAAATAGTTACCATGCTCTAATTGAGCTGCAAGAACGAGATACATGCTAAGGCAAATGCCACTGGAATCTTACTACAGCAAAGAAATTATGTCACCCGGAGCGAAACCTGGGGCCTCTCCCTTCACAACTTAAAAAACATTAAGGATGTTCCCCCAAGTTCTTTAACAAAGGAAATCAAGGATGTTTGAGGTATTAATCTCAGGGACTGAGAATTTATTCACCTTTTTTCTTTGAACACGACATAATAAATAAAACTGCTATTTTATTTATCTATACAGCACTTCATAGTTTTTCAATCCTTTTTTACATGATCTCATTTGCCTTCAATGACAATTTTGTGAAATGGGCAGATATTGTTAACCCCACTTTACCACAGGGACCCTGAGGCCAGGGAGTTCACGGTTTGACCACATTCACACTGCTAGTTGAGAGCAGGGTTGAGACTTCAACTGGGGCCTTGGCCACTGTGTGCAGGGCTTATTTGGATGATAAAACAGACATGAGGAGGATAGATAGATGCTTTCATTCCAGAGACTCCTATGAGTCTATTAGTCATCCTTTAAAAATATTAGTTCTCTAGAACCAATGTAATGAGACCAAACATATCCGGAGTAGTCAACAGCGAACCTCTACCTTTAAAAATATATCAAATTAGCATGTATGTATTCTGGTGCTGGCCATTTTAAAGGTTATCTTGAACTAGGGACTTTTCAGCAACATGGAGAACCCTGGTAGATATTCCTGATAGAAATCTATTTATTGAGGAGGTGGTGAACGTGGGCTTCCAAGCCAGAAGCTGGCACTAAACAGGAGAAACGGCAAAGAGACCAAGTTCTGGGGCTCAGGCAAGTACTAAACAACAGTAGTCACAACAAAGGGGAATCACTCAGGAGTAACTCCCTCTTCCTGCTTTAACCTTTTTTTTTGAGACAGAGTTGCCCAGACTGGAGTGCAGTGGTGTGATCTCTGCTCACTGCAGCCTCCATCTCCTGGGTTCAATCGATTCTCGTGCCTCAGCCTCCTGGGTAGCTGGGGTTACAGAAGCACGCCACCACATCTGGCTAATTTTTGTATTTTTAGTAGAGATGGGGTTTCACCATGTTGGCCAGAACTCCTGACCTCAAGAGATCCGCCCACCTCAGCCTTCCAAAGTGCTGGGATTAACAGGAGTGAGCCATAGTGCCTGGCCATTCTGTTTTTATAGTGGGGTCACATCTCACCAGCAGCTTGGTTCTCAAGTTAAACGGCGAAACTATCAGGCTGGGTGTGGTGGCTCATGCCTGTAATCCCAGCA
>NW_012103109.1:1843365-1844620 GCF_000951045.1 Mandrillus leucophaeus | reverse complement strand
CTGGGACCACAGGTACACGCCACCATGCCCAGTTAATTTTTTTTTTTTTTTTTTGTAGGGACAGGGTCTTGTTATGCTGCCAGAGCTGGTCTTGAACTCCTGGGCTCAAGCAATCCTCCCACCTCAGCCTCCCACAGTGCTGGAATTATAGAAGTAAGCCACCCCGCCTGGCCTTCTAGCTTAATCTTCACAATTCTGAGCAATGGTATCTTCCCCATTTTAAAGATGAGAAAAAAAAAAAAAAAAGCTAGGATTAGAGGACAGGTCTCTGATTCAGTCCAAAGCGTTCCTTACTTTATCACACTCAAGACTCATCAACTCCCCCAACTAGAAGCTAAAATAACAGCTGTGTGCCAATTTTCTCCTGTCTGATCAACTGTCAAAATGTTCTATATTAAATAATGTTTCTTCAAATTGATAACTAAATTTGTTGGAGCTTCTCTACAGTGGTCTTCACATGTCTGACAAAAAACCATTTCTTTCATTTTGCATGTTTTTCACAACTGTAACTGACTTCTTGTTAGTGGAGTTTTTTCTGCAGAAGATACATCTGGGGGCTAATTAATTTCAATATTCACATTTAATTATTTCTAAGATGAGGCCAAGATGTTAATAAAATCATACTGAATATCTCCCCAAAGATAATGAGATCCAGGACAGCAATGACAGTGAGAGCAAGACAGGATGGAAGTGCCTCTAAAGAGGTGACAGGTGTCTGATTTGGGGACACATTTTTACCCTACTTTCATGCATGAGAATAAACCCACAAGGACAAGCATCAGTGGTGGGGGAAACACTGGGAGTGAAGCTTTGTGGCAGCTTCACAACTCTGCAAACTGAGCTCTGGGCCTTCCTGTGTGTGCACATGTGCATGTGTGTGCACACAGGGAAGGTAAGGAAGCCAGGAAGGGCCAGAGTTTAGGGGAACATTTTGTCAGTTCTTATCCCAGATTCTGAACTGCCAGAGCCTCCCTGCTCCACAGGCCTGGAAGCCAGGGCCCCTGCTGCTCCTACCACAGACACCTCTGGTTTCTTTTCTGGCCTATCTACCCCTAGCCCCAGGGACCTGAAGCCAGCAGGTCAACAGCAGGTCTTTTGTGAGCCCTCCCCACTGGCTTCACCCTTCTCCACTAGGATACGGTCCCCACTGGAAGCCCTTCTTTTCAGGAGGGCCAGATGTGGAGTAGACCCTGCGTGCACATCTCACCAGTCCTGCTGGGGAGGCGAGGCTGAGGCTGGGAAACGGCTTCCTCAT
>NW_012103109.1:1838225-1840490 GCF_000951045.1 Mandrillus leucophaeus | reverse complement strand
AAAAAAAAAAAAAAATTAATTAGCTGCGTGTGGTGGCGCATGCCTGTGGTCCCAGCTACTTGGGAAGCTGAGGTAAGAGAATCACTTGAGCCCAGGAGGTCGAGACAAAAGTAAGTTATGATCGGGCCACAGCACTCCAGCATGGGTGACACAGTAAGACTCTATCCAACAACAATAAAAAAGTGAAACTAAACTATTAACTATAATCAAATTATGCCCTGAGCATCCCTTAGTAACACACTGTCTCTGGGCAAGGGGAGTCCAAGCAGTTCTCCTCCAGTGCCGGGAAGATGGCTGGGGCTGCGGATAAGCACAGATGGCACTGGTGGCTTGAGGTTAAGGCCATGTTGTGAAACAAAGGAAACGGAAAACAAAAACACATCTTTAAATGTGAAGATACAGTCAGGTGCTCTCTCTCGCAGGAGAGACACACAGGCCCTGGTACCAGCAGAGGTGACGTGAGGCTCCCAGATCACATAGGGACGGGGTGGCAGGGGGGCTGTGCTCCTTTGAATGGAGAGGCTGGCAGAAGGCTCAGCACAAATAAGGTGATGTGTGTGTGTGTGGGGGGGGGGTCTCTCTCTTAATCTGTAGAGTTGGATTTGCATAAGTTAAATGTACATATGTAACTCCATTATATATTAGAAAGCATATCAAGGTAATAGCTAACTATATTGTAACATAAAAAAAAAAAGAAGAAATTCATCTTTAATTTATCCCCTGCCTAAATTCCAAGGCAGGTACAAGAAGGAACTTCCAGCACAGAGAGCTGTTTTTGCTGGATTCTGTTGGGCATCCACAGCCACCTCCGGTATTTGCCTGGAACTCTCTCTAGAGGTTTTTGTTTGTTTGTCTGTTTGTTTTGTTTTTTGGTTTTTTTGGTTTTTTTATTATACTTTAAGTTCTAGGGTACATGTGGATAACGTGCAGGTTTGTCACATATGTATACGTGTGCCATGTTGGCATGCTGCACCTATCAAACTCGTCAGCACCCATCAACTCGTCATTTACATCAGGTATAACTCCCAATGCAATCCCTCCCTCTAGAGGTTTATTTAAAAGGTCATCCGGCAAAATGAATGGCTATCTTCTCCAGGGCTCATGACTATAAAATGTCAGAACCACAAGTCTTTCAGTAGAGCTTGAGGAAAAGAACCGCTAACATAGCACGTGAGTGGAAGCCTCACAAGTTCAGAGGCTCTGACTGTTCCTAACACAGGCTGCTCAGCTCTACACACCGGCTGTGTAACTTTACACTCTGCCCTCAGACTTCCCTCTCTTTCTGCAAAACCCAAGTCCAAAGGGGCTCTTCAGCCACTGAGGCAAAAGGCAGAGGACTTACATCATTTTGGGAAGCCCTCCCAAGAAGAAAACTCTCTCCATCACGTCTGCAGAGACCTGAGACCTGCTGCATGGCTGCTCCAGACCACTGCACATTCAAATGGCTGGTGATGTTCTCTGCTGGTTGCGTGCTGAGACCCTGGTCAGATTCTAGTTAGGTGCCAAGACTGTTAGGAGACATAGGCTCGGGATGTTTCCTCAGTTTCCAGAGAGAATGCCCATCTCCATAGGCCCTCCACTCTGCTTACTTGAGTACGCACACTCAAGGGAAGAAAAGCAAATTTTTCATCTCAGAAAAAAATAATTGTTCACTGAGGAAAAAAAAGGTGACCTTTACTCTGACAAACAGATTTGTTTTGAGAGTGACAACACGGACTGAGGATGCCCAACTAGGAGTGTGCTGCTGGCACCTGGGGCCAAACCAAAGATGTTATCAGGTCCGAGCCTGCCTCTACCTGTATTTTCTTTTGGCTCTTATATATTGATTTAATAAAATTCAACAAATACGAGTGCTGTGGGGCATACAGAGATTTGAGCCGGACACAGTGATCGCCCTGGTGGCATTTGTAATCTGAAGGTAGGATGCATGATGAATACACAGGCAGCTACTGTCACAGACAGGAGCAGTGGGCAATGGGGTCAGAGGGATAGAATAGGATGATACTGTGGGGAGACAATCACCAGGCTGAGAAGTACCAATTTCACTCAGTGCACGTTGGGGAGTACTAGGATCTCAGAGAGGAGGGACATTTCTGAGCACCAAATCTCTACATCAGGAACTGGGTGCGTCATGTCTCTAGTTTATTTATTTACTTATTTATTTTTAGAGACAAGGTCTTACTCTGTCACCCAGGCTGGAGTGCAGTGGTACAACTTCGGCTCACTGCAGCCTTGACCTCCCAGGCTCAAGCAATCTTCCCATCT
>NW_012103109.1:1827075-1836699 GCF_000951045.1 Mandrillus leucophaeus | reverse complement strand
TCACACATTACATTTTCACTGTTGTTGCTAAATGCTCTGTTCCTGAATTGCAGGATCTGTACAGGAAAATTCCAATGCAGAGACTGTTTCTGCCTGAAATGACCAAAAGTGGCCTGAGGAAACAAAAGAGCAATCCTCTTCTGTTCCCTGTAACTGGTTTCTAAATACAGGACGGAGGCCACTGGGTCAGGCTGGCACATCTATGACCTTTGTGCATATCGTGCAAATTATAAAACATGAATGTTGGGAGAACAGCCCCATGAGTTACAATAAAACCACTTTAAAAGAAACAGTACTTTTTTACTCTAAGGGAAAATAAATGTGCTTTTCTAATGTTCAAAGAAAACCAGTTAAAACTCCTCAGAACTGTATCCATATGTTAAATGCATTGGATCCCACTACCTTCCTGTTCCACAAACAGCAGGTAGAACTGGTCACACCCCTCCCTACACAGCACAGTCCTCTCTCCTTACGTTGCATTTCAACCTGGTTTTGACATCATGCGTTAAGTGGGGAGGCAGTTTATTAAGAAGCTCCAGGGTTCCACTTGACAAATGCCATCCATTAGAGAACTGGTCCTGCAAACAGCCAGTCGAAAATTAGTGACCTAACTTTAGGAGAAGGCACCACAGTTCCCAGACCTGGGCTGCCAAGGTGCTAAGTGCAAAGTTCCCAGACTCACTTTGTGCTAACCAAACAGGACACACGTTGATGCTCAGAACACAGAACACTCGTGTCTTGTCCCCATCTGCTTGGTCACCTCTCTCCTGTCTGGAGGACATGCACATAGATGCCAATGGACTGTTCTTTGTCCAACCCAGTATTGCCTTTTGGCTACTTCCCAGGCCAAGGCTACCTCAAAATCTGTGCCAGGGTTATGGAGGAGGGAAGATTAGAGCTGGAAAATCACATTATATTTGCCACTATTCCTAGTGAAGAAAAACTCAAATATCTAAATGTGAAGCCCCTGGATTATCTACACAGAACGCTCTTTTAAGAACACACTTATCGAATAGGAGTTGCACTGGCTGGACAGCAATGGTATAGAGCAGAGAGAGTGAGGAGGCTGCACCTGGCTCCCGATATCACAGCCACTGCAGTACATTGAGCTCCACAGAGATAGCACTGGGGCAAGTGAGATCCGGATGGGCACTGGGCAACTCTGTGCCTTGCTGAGGGAAAATAACTAAACATGGGCAAAGGAGACCCTAAGAAGCCAAGACAGAAAATGCCATCATATGCATTTTTTGTGCAAACTTGTAGGGAGGCACATAAGAACAAACACCCAGATGCTTCAGTCAACTCCTCAGTTTGCTAAAAAGTGCTCAGAGAGGTAGAAGACCATGTCTGCTAAAGAGAAAGGAAAATTTGAAGACACGGCAAAGGCGGACAAGGCCCATTATGAAAGAGAAATGAAAACCTGTATCTCTCCTAAATGGGAGACAAAAAAAGATGTTCAGGCCGGGTGCAGTGGCTCATGTCTGTAATCTCAGCACCGAGGCAGATGGATCACCTAAGGTCAGGAGTTCGAGACCAGCCTGGCCAAGACAGTGAAACCTCATCTCTACTAAAAATACAAAAAAAAAAATTAGCCAGGCATGGTGGCGGGTGCCTGTAATACCAGCTACTTGGGAGGCCGAGGTAAGAGAATCACTTGAACCTGGGAGGCAGAGGTTGCAGTGAGCCGAGATTGCGCCATTGCACTCCAGCCGGGGCAACAAGAGTGAAACTCCATCTCAAAAGAAAAAAAAAAAAAGTTCAAGGATCCCAATGCACCCAAGAGGCCTCCTTTGGCCTTCTTCCTGTTCTGTTCTGTTCTGTTCTTTTCTGTTCTGTTCTGAGTATCGCCCAAATATCAAAGGAGAACATCCTGGCCTGTCCACTAATGATGTTGCAAAGAAACTGGGAGAGATGTGGAATAACACTGCTGCCTTATGACAATATGATAATATGTCTTTCATATGACAAGCAGCCTTATGAAAAGAAGGCTGTGAAGCTGAAGGAAAAATAAGAAAAGGATATTGCTGCATATTGAGCTAAAGGAAAGCCTGCTGTAGCAAAAAAGGGAGTTGTCAAGGCTGAAAAAAGCAAGAAAAAGAAGGAAGATGAGGAAGATGAAGAGGATGAGAATGAGGAGGAGGAGGAAGATGAAGATGACGATGAATAAGTTGGTTCTAGCATAGTTTTTTTTCTTGTCTATAAAGTATTTAACTCATTCCTTTTAAAGAAAAAAATTGAAATGTAAGGCTGTGTAAGATTTGTTTTTAAACTGTACAGTGTCTTTTTTTTTTTTTTGTATAGTTAACACACTACCAAATATGTCTTTAGATATCCCTGTCCTGGTGGTATTTTCAATAGCCACTAACCTTGCCTAGTACAGTATGGGGGTTGTAAGCTAGCATGGAAATTAAAAGCAGGTTCTTGTTAGTGCATAGCACAAATTAGTTATATATGGGGATGACAGTTTTTTAATCTTCAGTTGTCTCTGATGCAGCTTATATGAAAATGATTGTTGTTCTGTAAAGTGAATACCGCTCTGTAATTGCAAAAAAAAAAAAAAAAAGTTGCAGCTATTTTGTTGACATTCTGAAGCTTCTAAGTAAATACAATTTTTTATTAAAAATATATAAAGAACACAACAATCAAGAGATGCCTTTAAGGATTAAAATGCTGACATTTGACATCAGCATTTGTATTACATCTTGCCTTTCTCTGATGTGCAGAAAACAACTCACAAAATGGCAAGCAATGACGTTAGGAAAAAAATAGGTTCTAAAAATATTTAATGAAAATTATGTTTCTTTTGTCGGTAATTATATAGATCATTACTAATTGGCCATACTCAAAACTTGACTCCATTCTTGCTCCCAGGGAGTTCACAATCAAGAAAAGGAGATAAGAAAACTTCATAATGCTCTTTCAGGCTCAAAAGACTTGAATAAATGAACTCGCATTGGAAAACTTGGCATCACAAACATGTCAATTTTCCCTAAATTACCTATAAACTTAACAGATACACAATAAAAATCGTAAGATTTTTATATTTGGAATTAAGCATTCCAAAGTTCATTTGGAAAAATGAACCAGCTATAATAGCCAAGAAAAGTATGAAAACAAGCAATCCTGGGGTATGAGCACCGCCCCACTGCCCACAGCAAAACATAGCACAAAACTGCAATCTGCTGATGGTACGTGTTCATGATCATCAACGGAACACAAAAGACTGGAAATATACCTAAATACATCCAGGAAATGTAGTTGGTGAAAAAGGTGGCATTGGAATAATAGGGTAAAGATGGATTGTTTAATAAATAGTGTTGGACAAAGCATAGCCATCTTGAAAAAAATTATGTTGGAGCCACACTTCACACTAGGATAAATTCTGGAGGGATCAAACATTTCAAAATAAAAATGAAATCACTCATATGCTAGAAGAAATTCTAGGTTTTTAAAAATGATCTTGCAGTGAAGAAGACCTTTCTAAGGAAACCAGAAATCCCAGAAGCCACAAAAGAAACAATAGAAAAATTTAATTATGCAAACATTTAAAAAATTATGCATGGCAAATACCACTATGGGCAAAGTCAAAAGACAAATGACAAACTGAGAACAAATATTTGCAATTCATATCACAAAGGGCCAATTTCCCTAGTACATAAAGAGCTATCTCAAATGATTAGGAAAAAGACCAATGACCATCAGAAAAATGGTCAGAGGCTACCAACAGGCAGTGAACAGAAAAGGAAATAAAAAGTTCTAAAATATAAAAAGATACACAGGCTCTTTAATCAAAGAAAGACTAATTAAAACCACAGTGAGAAAACACTTTTCACCTACCAGATTGGCAAATATCAAAAAGTAGAAGAACTCCTTATGTTGGCAAGGTTTTGGGGAAATGTGCTCACAGTGCTGGTGTGGAGAGGCTTGAGGGCAACAGCTAACAAAATTTTCCATGCACATCCCCTTTGACCCAGCAGTTCCATTTCTAGGAGTTTATCCTACACTGACAGGTGCGCATCACACACATCGTGATGAAAATACAGAAGCATTCAATGCAACATTGTGAAAGCAAAAGTTTACAAATAAAGGAAACCTCTATCTAGGAGACTGGTTAAACAAACTACATTTGTTTATGGAATACTAAGCAGTCAAGACATAAATGGAGGAAGCTCTTTCATTACTCCTATGGACAAATCTCTGAGTGATATTTCACAAAGAAAAGATGGAAGGATAAACAAGAGCCTACCGACAGCAAGGGCAACATGAAGGATGGTACAAGGTCATAGGTTCTATTGGCTGATGAAAGAACTTCTGGGAAATGCAGCCAGGGCTTCTTGAGCAGGGTGAGCCTTGAGCACAAAAGAGGAAGGAAATGATGCAGCTGCCCTGAAGCTTTCCATCAGAGGAACACAGTTACAAAAAGCTGATAGAACCTATTGTTGACGGCTGTGGGTTAGCCCTGTTGAAATGGCAGCCCTCCCCTATGGCATGTGGGCACAGGAAAACATTTTCTCAGATGGTCAACAACTCCATCCTTGAGAAAAGCCAGCTTAGGCACCAGACCTTCATCTTGTCCACAAAGTGAGAGAGCACCACAAAAACCATGCAGATAAGCATGTTCTAGAAAGTCCTACTAAAGCAAAGTCCATCTCTCTTTATGTATAAAGGACAAATGCAAAGGACAGTGCTGGTGTCACTGCTTATACTTATTATTAGGACCGAACAAGATAACGGCTTTCAAAACTATGAAGGGTGAAATGAATATTCAGAGTCCTCTTAATTTCGTATCAATTCAAAATAGGACCGAACAAGATAACGGCTTTCAAAACTATGAAGGGTGAAATGAATATTCAGAGTCCTCTTAATTTCGTATCAATTCAAAATAGCTATAAGAAATGAGAAGCTTAAAAATCACCCATATCCTCACAAGCCTTACAAAAAATTCTCATTTTTGTTTCCTTTTTGTCTGTATCTATCTGAAAGCACAGTATTTACATAGTTACAATGGTGCTCAGACAGAGATATATAATTGTCTTCTGCTTTTTTCACTTATTCTCTATTTTTATAGATAATTAGTATGCTAAGTTCTGAATGTCTGCATAAAATTCTATCCTGTTTATTAGCTGTAGTTAAGGGAGGGAGCAAACATTTATTTAGCCCCTTCTATGGGCATGTTACATAATTCAATTTGTCCCTTACAGTGATTCTTATTATTAGGACCCCCTTTACAGACAGAAACTGAGTGTCCAACAGTCTACAGTCTACTGCAGGGCAGACCCTGCCTTTGAACTCTGTGTGTGTCTAACCTGACAGCTCTCTTTCTTTCCCCTGCATTATATTGCTGCTGCCTCCATTGTTGGATACTGCTATTCGCAATTTTTACTATAATAAGCAATGTCAGCAAAATATCTTTACGTATTTTGTTTTTACCTTTTTTGACTTTTTTTCATGTGTTTTCAACTTCTGTTTAAAAAGTCCAACAGGACGCCTCATCTGTCTCCTGACTCCTGCCCCTGAGAGATGACTATTCTTAACTCCTTTAGTCGTCCCTACCACCCCACACTTGTCTCTATTTCTTAATGCCATGATTATCCTGCTTATGCCGGTTCTTCAATTTCAATTTTCAATAGCACCTATTCAACCTCCTACTCTGGAAGTTGCTAGCTCTCTTACATCTCCCCTAAGACATACATTTTCTCCTCCCCCATTCTTTTCAACACTGTTATAGCAACACTTATGGTTAAATTAATTTTTGGTGTTAAGCATTCCATAATAAAATTATAATTATGGAAATATTAGCCACAAAGAAGTCATATGTTGTATTCTTTTTTGTGAAAATTATTTTCCCTCAAGTTATCACTTTTGTCATTTCCTCATCAGCTTAGTTTTCTATGTGCCAATCACCAATTTGTCTCCAAACTCTAGGGGACCTGTGAGTGTCTCAATAGTCAGAAACCAGTTTTGCTTTCTCCTGGACTCACGGCTGAGGAGTCCCTGTGCCTGTTCCCCTCTGGAAGGGCTTCCCGTCCTGCCCCTTCACCTCTCTGCTGGGTCCTAGATCCCAAGGCCACACCAGATGCTATCAGACAACAGAGAAGAGAACCACAAATGTCAAGGAAGCATTCATCGGAGAGCAGGTGATTATGTTCTCTCAAATAAAGAGGCTGTGAGAGGTATGAAGGGATTCCAGCTAGAAGGCATTGCAAGTGTAAGACATAGGCAAGAGAGAACATACAGTATGAGAAAATGTGGAGAGATCTGATGTGTCTAGAACACAAGGAATGTGGGGAAGAAGGAGTGAGGGCTGATGCTGGACCTCGCCCTACAGACAGTGAGGAGTCCCTTGGTTTAAAGCAGGGGCATGGCATGATCAATTTGTGCTTTAGGAAGGTAAGTTGGTGGCCTGCAAGATCAATTAGAAAGGGTAGAGAATGGAGGAAAAGCTACTGCATTCTTCCAAGTGAAAGCTGATGACATCCTGCAGTAAGGCAGAGGCACTGAATGGCAAGAAGAGATGGAGTGAAGGACAGAAGGAAAGAGGTCCACGTGACACAGGCTGCTGCCTGTGGCCATGATTATTCTCCTCTTCTCTGGACACAGGTGAGTGTGTGCTGCTTCTCAAGTTAGGCATGGGCATGAGCCTTGCTTTAAACCAGGGGTGTCTAATCTTTTGGCTTCCCTGGGCCACACTGGACGAAGAATTGTCTTGGGCCACACATAAAATCCACTAACACTAATGACAGCTGATGGGCTAAAGAAAATCACACAACAAATCTCATAATATTTTGAGAAAGTTTACGAATTTGTATTGGGCTGCAATCAAAGCTGTCCCAGGCCACATGCAGTCTGTGGGCTATGGGCTGGGCAAGCTCTCAAGCTTGTCCAACCTGCCTTATTTTGTTGCTATTGTTCTGTTTCTTTTGTTTCAGGTTTTTAGCAGCCTGAAGTCATGGTTTGTAGTTTCTGTCTCTAGTGATAAGTGAAAAAGAGTGATGAATAAGGGGCTTTACCGGCCCAACCAGAAACAGAAACTAAGCACTCATGACTAAATGTTTTCTCCCTCGGACACCCAAACCAATGAAATGGAAAAGGAAACAACCAAGTGCCATTTCCAGTAGCAGCCTTTAAGAGCCAGTGTGTGAGGTGTGACATTGCTCTTCCTGGCTAGGTGGTGACCACAGAAGCAGGTGTTGAGATGTCACCTCCATCAGCTGGGGTCCTCGTGGGACGACAATCAGCAGAGCCCTCCTGCCCACTGAAATAAACACGTAGCATGAGTGAGGAATAAACGTTTGTGGTTTTAAGATGTGCAGGTTTAGAGGTAATTAGTTACCAGAGTATAAACTAGTTTACTTTGACTAATACAACGTCCAACTTACTATAATTTTGACAACATTGTCATATTTTCCTCTGAGTATCAAATAATATTTCATATTTTAAGACTTTATTGTTACCAAGTCTTAACGTTATGTGGTGTTTATCACATGTATTTCCTTATGTGGAATTTATCTAAGCACACCTTTTACCCACTTATCCACTGATGTCCTACTGACATTCAGGTGTGCTTGTGTGACCTTTGTGTATATTATGTCTTTTGCTATTTGTACAACTGATCTAGCTGATAATATTAAAATAAAAATAGCTACAATAATAGCAGCTATATTTACGAACTCTTATACATGCCAAGTATCCTATAAATCATCTCACATGCTGTTTTTTTTTAAAATCAGCATACTGAACCTATGAAATAAGTGCTATTATACCCATCTTACAAACGAGGAAACAGAAGCTCGGCAAGGTGAAGCCACTGGTCAGCAGGGGGCAGGGCTGGCATCTGAGCCCAGGTGGGTCTCACTGCTGACCTGGGCTCTGGATTCCCCGGGCGCAACAGGTTGCTAACGTCACCCTCTCACTTGGGCCCCTGGATTTACCCTCTCAATCTTAGAGGAAAAAGCTTCGATCAATTTGGCTTTCTCCTCCAGTTTTTATTTTTTCTCCTTCCTTATCTGGCGTTTGTTTCCTGACTAGCTTCTTTGGTTGCTATTGCGCTGACCTGTTTATTCACCTCACTCCTGAAAACACATTCTCAAAAATCTCTGATCCTTTCTGGCCAAGGTAGATGGCCTTTGGTCAGCCCTCATCCTTCCTGAGTTTCTGACACCCTCTTCTATGTTTTCCTTCTCTGGCTGCCATGACACTGGAGGCTCCTGGTTCTCCCCCTACCTTTCTTACTGCCTGTCTCTGGCTCTTCCTCCCACCCTAGCCATGGCCTGCCTCAGCCATCAGTCCTTAGTGTCTCTCTCTGCCCACTCCCACAACTTCCCCTACCTGTAGCTGATCTGGAATCTACACATCTGGTCTTGAGCTCTCACCTAAGTTCTAATGCCACAGTTGCACATACCCCTGTGCACATCCTGTGGACAAGCCCCAGACTAAACAACTTTCCCTGAGAAAGCAGCTTCCCCATTTGACTTCCCTATATCTGTCAATGACTATTCTCTCAACCGCTCAGTAACCTCAGCATAATCTGTGATTCAGCCCTTTCCTCTGATGCCCAAGGCCATTCCATTATCCACCAATACCACTGATTCCACCTTAGAAGACCTCTGGAATTTGTCCCATCCTTCCCTTTCCTACCACCTACCACCAGTGCTCACAGGATCAAGCCCAAACTCATCCTCTCTGGGAATTTGAGACTTCTCATGATCTGATCTCCTCTTCCTCCCCCCACAGACTCCAGGGCTCTCTGCTACAACCAAACAGCTCTCAGCTCATCAGATGGTGGCATAGGGACCTGGTGAGGGGCTGGCCAGGAAGAAACTGTAGAGACCAGATCAGTGATGGGGCCCAAAGTCCATTAGCAAACAAAATCAAAGGGCACAGTGAGCAAAGGGCAGACTGGGTGACAGGGCCAAACATGATGCAAGCAGCACCAAGATCATTTTTGGGAATTACAAAAGAGATAAAGTCTAGCCAAATGAAGATCCAAGAATAGAGTGGCTGTGGTCAGGGCAAAGCAGTGACAACGTGGATATGTGTCAATGGCAGCAAGGCCTCTACCACCTTCTTATCCTGCTGACTGGTTGGAAGGTCCACAGGACAAAAGGACAAAGGTGGATGGGTGAAAAGTGTTGGCCTGGGCAGCAAAGCCAGTTTTCTGCCATGAGTGCTTGTTTAAACAATTGATTTTACTGTCATGCTCACACCAACATTCGTGCCTTCTCTCCTGTTGTCCCATCTATCCAAAGCCAACTAATCTTTCAGGTTATGGAAGACCTCATCAGTCAAGCCACCACAGGAATATCCCCTCTTTCTCTAAATTCCTTTATCACTTACCTGAATTACTCACTCTGTCAATCACATGTTCCTACCAAAAGACTCTACTAAAATTAGTGTATACTGACTCTATGAGAAGCAGCAACCACAGGGAAGACAGAAAATTTTTAAGACAGTCTCTGTCCTTAAGCCTCTCAGAATACAGTTGAGGTGTGACGAGAGATACATATGTGGAAACTTATTGTTTCCATCCCTGTCCTTAGGTAAGAGCCAATGAGAAAGAGACAGGTAAAAGTCAGGAGATGCTAGAAGAGCTACGATTTGAGAAGGCCTGAGGATTCTGATAGA
>NW_012103109.1:1817551-1826685 GCF_000951045.1 Mandrillus leucophaeus | reverse complement strand
GGTCATGGCAATGGCATTAGTACTCAGTGGAAGAGTGGAAAAACATAACCTGCTGTTTCTCACAAATCTCTCCCTTCCTGGGAGGCCACAGATGGTTCTGGATCAACCACTGACCTCCAGGCGGGGTTCCCAAATGTTTTGGATTACAGACTCTTACAATGGCTGTCTCAGAAGTTAAGCCATGTGGCTTGATGCCATGCACCCACGCTGACCCTGAGCCCTCACTCTATGATTAGAAACTGACAGCAGGTAGAGTTAGGGTGGTTCACAAGCTGCCACAATGGCTGACTCATTTCCATGGCTCACCATGATACTACACTGCAGGCAGCTACCTCAGGCAGATGGAGGGCCTCTGAGGAGTACCCAGCCCTTGGTACTTGGTAGAGGGCACTTCTCAGTCTGACTGCTGACAGTCGTGGGGTAGCAACAGCAACGGCATCTCATCCAATCATGCATAAAATCAAGTCTTCAAGGACTACAGCCTTCTGTATTAGTTATAGCTTTCTAGAATTTCATGGAGTGGTAGATTTCCTTATAAACTCGGGAAAATGCTTTCCTTAAGTAAACATTACACCATCTAATAAATTCTGACCCTAAAGCTCAGGCTCCCAAACAGACTCCATTTGCAGAGAAGTATTCTTGATGTTGCTGAAGAAGACTGGGCTTCTAAAGCCAGTCACTTCACTCACTGTTGCTTCAGACAAAGAAAAGTGTAAACAGCCATCAGCTCTTAACTCTCCATATCACTGCATGACACTGGCACTGACAGTTTAGGAAAAATTTTTATTTACCCTCCAGAATATATTTTCCAAGTCAGTTTACTGTCTTAATTTTATTTTACCAATAAAGTATATACTATTTTGTAGTACAAAGTGTGTTATCATAGTGAAGGAGGGCATGCGGAGAAGCAGGCAGATAAAAAGAACAGTTGAGATAAAAACGGGCAACCTCTGAATTCACAGGGTCAGTAAAACATGACAGGCTGATAAAAGTTGGCTATCCTTAGAAATTTGAGACTTTCTAAAAAACAAGGTCCATTTCCTACTCCTGGATAGTGGAGCGATTTTCAGTCAACCACACATTGAGAAGGAGTATGAAAGTAGATCTGATTCCATGCAAGTCCTGTAAAGCAAATGAGGTTTAAGCTAAAAGTTAAGGATGAATGGTGGACCAAGGTGAATTCTGAAGTCAAGTCTGGGAAGGGCTGACACAGAGGGGTGACTCAAAACAGGACCTTATACGTGGAGCCAAGGCCCACTTACCATCCACATGTGCTGGATTTGATACCATGTGATGGAATCAGTTGTAGCATATATTTCCTTTGCTTTTTTGGAGACATAGTAGGGCCCTGAAGAATAAACTCAGGTATGATGAATAGGGCAGTATAAGGGTCATACATTTTTGGAAACTGGAATTGGTTGTTTTAAAGAATGCTTGGCACATGAGAGATGAGCCTTTTTCCATCTGAACTAAATCAAGGGAGTCTTGACTGTTTTGGATTCTGAACCTTTTTTTAGATCTTTCAGGCTTCAGCAATTCCTATAAGAAGGAATAAAGTCTCTAAGAAGAAGCTACAATCTGTATCTAGGTTAGAGAATGTGGATGAATTCTGCAGCAGACTCAGACTTGGTTATCTTGATTCAATATAGGAGACCTCCAAGATGGCGGTACTTTTCTTCCCAATGTGGCTGGCCCCTTGCATAAATGACCTGCTAGAGCAGAGACAGGGCAGGCAGGCAACATCCAAGATAGTGAGTAGTCGAGAGGGGGAAGAGCTCATCCCTGTTTGACCTGGAATTCCCCGGTATTAGCACTGACAGTCCCATGCCCCAGTCCTGAGCAAACAAAATGTTTGGTCAGCCAGGTAATAAAAAGAGTGTCCCAGGGTCAGCAGTTTAACTTTCTTACTTTGACAGTTTTTGTTTGGGCTATTTTGCCAGAAACATGAGCAATTTTAAGATGAAATGGCCTAAAAGTTTGACTTATTGAGGCTAGCCCTTAATACTTAGCCTCAATCAAGATGATTTTGAGTCTTCCATTTTTCAGTAATTTTCTAACAATATAAGTTTGCAAGTGAATATGCTCTGAAGGTCTGGTGGCTATAAAATAAGCACATCAGAACACTACAGTTCTGCCAATCACTTGTTAATAGTTTACCAGAAATATCCAAAGAAATATTTGCACAACTCTTTTTTTTTTTTCTGTCGCCAGGCTGGAGTGCAGTGGCGCGATCTAGGCTCACTGCAACCTCTGCTTCCCGGGTTCAAGTGATTCTCCTGCCTCAGACTCCCGAGTAGCTGGGACTACAGGGGTGAGGTGTGCCACCATGCCCAGCTAATTTTTTTTTTTTTGAGACAAAGTCTCACTCTCGCTCCCCAGGCTGGAGTGCAATGGTGTGATCTTGGTTCACTGCAACCTCCACCTCCCGGGATCAAGCGATTTTCCCATCTCAGCCTCCTGAGTAGCTGGGATTACAGGTGCCTGCCACCATGTCCAGCTAATGTTTGTATTTCTAGTAGAGACAGGGTTTCACCACATTGGCCAGGCTGGTCTTGAACTCCTGACCTCAGGTGATCCGCCTGCCTTGGCCTCCCAAAGTGCTAGGATTACAGGTGTGAGACACTGCGCCTGGCCCTAATTTTTGTATTTTTAGTAGAAACGGGGTTTCACCATGTTGGCCAGGATGGTCTCAATCTCTTGACTTCATGATCTACCCACCCTAGCCTCCCAAAGTGCTGGGATTACAGGTGTGAGCCACCACGCCCAGCCTGCACAACTCTTAAAACAGATCAAGTCAGGTCAATGGAATTAAGGTTCTTGGCAATTAGGAATTTATCCTGTGAAAAGGACAAAGCTTTAGTGTTCAGCCAAGAAGGAAAGGATCTAAATCTGATGTGGAATGTCTGTGAGCAAGAGGGAATTAAGAGAAATTTAACTCGAAGATAATGAAATTCTTTTCAGCTTTAACTTGCTATAAATAAATAAGCTGTGCTGGCTCCAGAATTTTTACCTAGGAGGGGCCTAGGGTGGCAATCTGACTGGAAGGGAGTGTGTGAAGTTGCATTTGCCTGGTGCTTTAAGATTGAGAAAACACCAACTGTCCATCTCAAAGCTCCTAACCCCGGCCTCTGCATTGGTACTGCCTCTGCAAAGAAACAGCTTTATAACAAGGAGGCAGAGAAGAAAATGGAAGGAGTGGCCGTTTCATATATGGAGTCCCGTGCTCTTTAGATCCAGAAAATAACTCCATATATTGCAGTATCAGAGAAATTTGAATTAGTGCTTTTCTGTAGTGTACTTCTAATTATTTAATACTTCCTTGGTACACTAGGACAAAAATAGCATATTTTGCACATCTATGATAAATATAGTGCTTGTACATACAGAACTGAGCTCTTATTTGGGGCAGATAAAAGAAAAATTGATATTTACTGTTAAGAAGTAAGTATGTACAACAACAATAGAGAGGGAGCTGGCACTGTTCGAGAGAAAAATCAAAAATAGATTTGCTCTGCTTTATTAGAAATAATTAGGGGCTGGGTGTGGTGGCTCACACCTGTAATCCCAGCACTTGGGAGGCTGAGGCTGAAGGATCGCTAGCCCAGGGGTTTAAGACCAGCCTGTGCAACATGGTAAGACCTTGTCTCTACAAATATATTTTTAAAAATTAGCCAGGCATGGTGGTGTGGACCTTTGTTTCCAGACACTTGGGAGGCTGAGATGGGAGGATCTCTTGAGCCCAGCAGGTTGAGGCTGCAATGAGCCACGATTGTGCCACTGTATTCCAGCCTGGGTAACAGAGTGAGACACTGTCTCAAAAAAAAAAGGGAAAGAAAGAAAAAGAGAAATAATTAGGAAGCACATTTGTGAGGAAACTGATTTTTAAAAAGTGCCTCTAGAAAATTTCCATAATTAAAAAGCTTGAAAAACTGATCTTTTAAAAATGCCTCCCCACAATGAGTCTCAGAGAAGTAGATCCTCAAATGTTCATTAACCAAAACTGATGGATGACTAATTGGCAGGAAACTAAAGGTTTGGACACATTATGATGAGAACGGCATTCCAATTGGATTCTCTTTTGTACTCTTGTACTCCAGTGAGTGAAGAGAAAAAGGGAAAACCACAGACGGTAATGAATCCATTACGGTCTCTGGAAGGGCCACAGGGCTCCCCCCATTCTCTTATGACTGCCTGAAGCAGCTTCCAGGAGGACACGTCCGGAGAGGGCACCATGGCATAGGAGAGCCAACTACTATTTTTGGCTTGGTGTTAGTGGGTATGCCCCTCACTCCTAAGTTTCAGGTGTCTCTCAAATCCACAGAGAACAATAATGTCCCGTTCTTACTAATACAGGTGGCAGCTGGTTGCAGAAGAAAGCGATTACATTTTCATCTCTGGGGAAGAAAGTACCCACACACATGTAGCTGTGGTCTTCATCACACTGCCTCCCTTCTCTGGACTCTGCAGGGGCTTCTAGATGTCTCTTGGATCCAGTGAAGAAAACTCAACTCTTTGTTTTTAGGCCTATTAGCTAAGCCCTCCATCACACTCCTCCTAAATGCCTTCAGCTTTAGCTGTAAGACAGCCCATACTGGCAAGCTTGCTAATGAGTGAAAAAGCAGCAGCCCGCTTCCCACAGGGGAGTATGTACATTTTAATAGCAGGCTTCCAGAGACAGGGCACCTGCTGCCTGTCTACTTTCCAACCAGGACCTGGTGATGAAAACTTCAGCCAGGCCCAGAGGGAAGGGTGGAGGCTGTGAACTGCCATTATGCATATGCCTAATGTTGTCCTGCCTTAATTTAAGACCATAAACAATCCATCTTCTTCCAGAAACAGGGTAGAGCCTTCCCAGATCAACAAAGCTCTGTCAGAGCTGAAGGTACACCTGATTCCCTGGAGCGCCACTGAACAAGCCGGAGACAGTGCAGTTTGTTTCTCCTGGGCAGGCACACACGGTGTCTGCCAAAATGAGAACATCATTCACTTATTCCTGTTTATGGAAAATGAGATACAGGACAGCATTGTACTTGAGATTTGGAACCACCAGGAATCCTGTTCTGTCTCCCCAAGTATGTGGCTCTTGATTTGGGGTATACATTCCAGTGATAAAGAAAAGAGACACAAATTCTCATAAAACAAGATGGAACATTTTAAATGCACACAGAAGTTATATGTTGGGGAAATATGGTAGGAAGATGGAAGAAGGGCTCATTCTGGCTAAAGAGGAGTAGGGGGGCAAGTTAGAGAATAGTAGCTCAGAATGTGTGCTATTTAGGGCAGGGCACAGAGGCTCACACCTGAAATCCCAGCGCTTTGGGAGGCCAGGATGGAAGGATGGCTTAAGGCCAGAAGTTTGAGACCAGACTGGGCAACATAATGAGACTCTGTCTCTATAACAATTTTTTTAAAATTAGCTGGGTATGGTGGTGCACACCTGTAGTCCCAGCTACTTGGGAGACTGAGGCAGGAAGACAGCTTGAGCTCGGGAGTTTGAGGTGACAGTGAGTTATGACTGTACTACTGCACTCCAGCCTGGGCAACAGAGTGAGACTCTGTCTCTTAAAAGCAGAATTGATGCTATTTAAGTTTTCTTATAGGATAAGAGGCATTTTGTGCTGAGAAAAAAGAGGGGATTTGGGATAGTGGGGAGACAACAGCCCAAAGGTCAGGTACTTCACAGGCAATGAGAGAATGCTGAGTAATGAGGCTGGACAGGTAGGTTCATGCCTCAGCTGCTGGCCTGCTTGAGGAAGCCAACTCGAGTAGTATTATGACAGACGGGTGGGTCAGAGGCAGGGAGGTCATAGTACACTTTTGGAAACACCCAAGGGACTGGTAATTACACAGCTGAATACATACACAAAAGCCCCTGAGCTATATACTTAAGATTTGTATATTTTACTGTATGTAAATGATAGCTTAAAAAAGTACTTTAAAAAAAAAGCCAAACGGAGACAGTGCCAGCCTGTCCAGGAGTACGGGGGCTGGGAATAGTCAGAAGAAGACAAACACACAAGAAAACCAGTCTCTTTACCCTGCAGTCAGGGACACTCTCCCAGGGTCCTTCCCCTAAAAAGACCACTCTGATGCTTGCTAACAAAGCAAAGGTACCAGAATCAGAAGATGTCCGTGCTGAAGGGCACCATGGGAGACATACCTATTTCATTTTACATAGAAGGAAACCAAGGATCAGAGGGGCTATCATTTTGTCTGGGGTTCTGTGGCCAGTTTAGAGGTAGAAGACCTAGGTTTGCATCCTAGTTCAAATTTCAATTCAAAGGTCTTTCTCTACCCAACTGTTGCCAGCATCCATGAGGAAATTTGAATGCATGACAGAATTCTGAAGCTATAAAAAATCAAATGTGAGTAGATAGGTAGCAGCATGGGTGAATGTTCATGGCAACGTTCAACATAGTTTGGTGAAAGCAGGTTACCAAACAATATCTATCACCGTGATTTTGTGGGGGCAAGTATAAGCAGAAGGAAAACCACAGGGATGATTGCCCACATATTAATAGCGCATTATCTCTGGGTAGAATTATAATTTTTTTTTCACGTGGGAGGTTTTCTGAAAAAACTGAAAAACCTGTTAGACAAATTCCAAAAGAGCTATAAAGCCAGGCAGGGTGGCTCACGCCTGTAATCCCAGCACTTTGGAAGGCCGAGGCAGGTGGATCATGAGGTCAGGAGTTCGAGACCAACCTGACCAACAGGGTGAAACCCTGTCTCTACTAAAAATACAAAAATTAGCTGAGTGTGGTGGCATATGCCTGTAATCCCAGCTACTCAGGAGGCTGAGGCAGGAGAATCGCTTGAACCCAGGAAGCAGAGGTTGCAGTGAGCCGAGATCGCGCCACTGTACTCCAGCCTGGGCGACAGAGTGAGACTCTGTCTCATAAAAGAAAAAAGAAAGAGCTATAACATTTATCGGTAATTTTTGTGTGCTCTACCTTTTCTATTTAAGAAAATGAATATGCATTAAGGTTTTTATTCAGAAAAAAAGATTTATGTGACTATCTAGATTTTTGTCATAATTCTGAACTGGGCGTCTGCTTGTTTCACTAAAAGTAAACACTTCGTGAGAACAAAAAATGAATCACTAGGTAAATATTGATCTGTTTCTAAGTGAACTAGAGACATAACATCCCACTGAAGCAAAGTTTTCCTGCAGACATTAAAAGATTCATTTATAATGTATCTTTGGGTGTATCATCTTAAAACAGATTTTTGAATTGACTTTAATGCTGAGAGGGGAAAACAGTAATCCCTGCTCCTTAAGCATGCTTTCAATGTTCACCTTTCATCAACTTTTTTTCTATACCAGAACAGTAAGAGGACATGTCCTGATTCCGCACATGTCATCATAACCAGCTACCCGCGGTCAGGATTACTGAATAATATTAATAGCTTGTTGTAAATCAGTTAACAGAATTTTCCAGCCTAGGCGAGTGGTTGTGAAGGCTGCAGACAGCCTTCCTTGTAGGAAAAAAATCTTCAAAGTCCCAGGAGAAGCACTTTCCCTCATAACAGACGTGTTTCCTGCCCTTAGCTTCCAACACATGGGAGTTTGTTACAGACATGTGACACAGAAAAAGACCTTGGGGGACAGTAACTTCCAATGGAGTGACAGAAACAGAAAGAAGGTCAGATGGGAAACAAAGGTCACCCAGGGACTGTCATCGGGGGCTGGCCTCTGCCTCAATTCTCTCACCTGTACCCAAGAAAAGTCCCTGTTCACTTCCCCACAGATAAGAAGGCAGCCAACCTAGTGTCACACTCCAGTTTGGGTTCAGTTTCCCTCTTTGCTACTCTCAGTTTCCTCATCCCTAAAATGAAAGGAAAAATGAATCCAACCTCAAGGTTGGTTAAGACTGAATGGCATAATGTCTATGAAAGGTACTCAATAAATTTCAAATGCAGTAGTAACGTGGACAAAAGAGAGTAGTAATGTGAAAACATTTTGGTGATATGAGACATGAACACAGGATACAGTGATTCCTAAAATTAAAATCTAAAACAGAAATAAGGGGTGAGTTGAAGGATGGAGGGGCAATAAAGTGAATTTTGCCCTTTAGTCATTTGTCATGCTGAAGTCAGACTGCTCAGGTGTTTAGAATTTAGCTGCTTAAGCAATGCTCCAACATGCTCTAAGAGGGCTGGTCCTATCATCAAAGGCAGAGGCTTTGGAAGTAAATTGGTTCTGGAGAATTTGTCCCTTCACATACACCTTCAAACCATAGCTAACTCCTAAATGATCATCAGGTCTGCCTTTAACCTAGGCTGACCTCCACCCCTCCCTAGTTCAGGCAATCAGCCAGTGACCAGGGAGCTCCATGTTGATGCCCCTGGCTCAGGCTGATGCTAATTTTCTAAACACAGCCACAAGGTCCAAGGAGATGGGGCTGGGGATGCACTTCCACCTCCTAAGGAGGTGGGTGGGAGCCATTTCAGTAGAGGTCACACCTTAGACTCATCAAGAAAATGTGCCAGAGAGGGAAAAAAGCAAAGAGAAACTATTGGGCGTAATGTCTCTGGATTATTTTTAAAAGAAAAAAAAGAAAAGGAGGTAAAAACTGCCACAATCAGCTTTCTTTTACACTTTGAACAATTAGTATGGAATCAAACCTTACATGATGCTTTTCTGGAGCCTGGGCAATAGCAGCTTTTGCATGGCTTCCTCCCTCTAATTACTCAGGAACCAATGCTGAGTGGAAATTTGCACTCATCTGCACAGAAACTTGCAGGGTTTTAAATACTTTGGTTTTCAAGAGCTCTCTAAAAATGAGATGACCAAAGAACTGGGCCTAGCAGTCCTACCCAAACTGACAGCTGAAAGTGAGCGCAAATTTCAGTAGTCAGTTGAAATTATTGATCTAAATTAAGTATCAAAAAAAATTCAGGCTGAGCGCTGTGGCTCATGCTTGTAATCCCAGCACTTTTGAGGCAGGTGGATCACCTGAGGTCAGGAGTTCAAGACCAGCCTCGTCAACATGCTGAAACCCCATCTCTAGCAAAAAATACAAAAATTAGCCGGGCATGGTGGCACATGCCTGTAGTCCCAGCTACTGGGGAGGCTAAGGTAGGAGAATCGCTTGAACCTGGGGGGTGGAGGTTACAGTGAGCTGAGATCA
>NW_012103109.1:1814129-1814636 GCF_000951045.1 Mandrillus leucophaeus | reverse complement strand
GGGTTCTGTGGCCAGTTTAGAGGTAGAAGACCTAGGTTTGCATCCTAGTTCAAATTTCAATTCAAAGGTCTTTCTCTACCCAACTGTTGCCAGCATCCATGAGGAAATTTGAATGCATGACAGAATTCTGAAGCTATAAAAAATCAAATGTGAGTAGATAGGTAGCAGCATGGGTGAACGTTCATGGCAACGTTCATCATGGTTTGGTGAAAGCAGGTTACCAAACAATATCTATCACCGTGATTTTGTGGGGGCAAGTATAAGCAGAAGGAAAACCACAGGGATGATCGCCCACATATTAATAGCGCATTATCTCTGGGTAGAATTATAATTTTTTTTTCACGTGGGAGGTTTTCTGAAAAAACTGAAAAACCTGTTAGACAAATTCCAAAAGAGCTATAAAGCCAGGCACGGTGGCTCACGCCTGTAATCCCAGCACTTTGGAAGGCCGAGGCAGGTGGATCATGAGGTCAGGAGTTCGAGACCAACCTGACCAACAGGGTGAAA
>NW_012103109.1:1779547-1809868 GCF_000951045.1 Mandrillus leucophaeus | reverse complement strand
GAGGTGGCGGGCGCCTGTAGTCCCAGCTACACGGGAGGCTGAGGCAGGAGAATGGCGTAAACCCAGGAGGCGGAGCCTGCAGTCAGCTGAGATCCGGCCACCGGACTCCAGCCTGGGCGACAGAGCGAGACTCTGTCTCAAAAAAAAAAAAAAAAAAAAAAAAAACAAAAGAAAACAGTATGTGTGACACAGAGTGCAGATTCCCTTCATTTTACAACTACGGTTTCTTCTGTCAGAAGCAGAGCCCTCCCCTGCTGTCTCCAAAATACAGATCTGGGGGCAGGTGCAGTGGCTAATGCCTGTAATCCCAGCACTTTGGGTGGCCAAGGCGGGCAGATCACTTGAGGTCAGGAGTTCGAGACCAGCCTGGCCAACATGGCGATACCCCGTCTCTACTAAAGAGCACACCTGTAATTCCAGCTACTCCAGAGGCTGAGACACCAGAATTGCTTAAACCCGGGAAGTGGAGGTTGCAGTGAGTCGAGATCATGCCACTGTACTCCAGCCTGGGTGACTGAGCGAGACTCTATCTAAAAAAAAATACAGATCTGGGCTTCTATATGGAAACCTGGTTCACTCAGACAAAGCACTTTCTTTAAGTGCATACTCTTAGCTAATGCTTGGTACATTTTTCAACAAGGCAGATGAAGAGTACTCAACTATTGGATCTGTGCTTTTTTGCTTATTAATTATTTTGGGTGAGGATAGTTCCTCCATCCTAGAACTGGCAACAAAGCATTTGTTAAGGACTAGAATACTGTCCAACTTTTCCATATCTGCCTAAAAATGACTACTATTTTCTGCAAAGTCCCTGTCATGGATAATGACATCACACTGTGGAGGAAGGAATGTTTCAGGCAACAGAGATCTGATTCTCTCCTACCCTCCAGGATTCAAACACTAGACTGCAATCAGACTGTGGCTATTTTAACACCAGTGACGCCATATCCCATTGATGCCTTAAGGACACGACGGGATAAGATTCTTCTTTGAACATCACACAAAGCCAAATACATCAGCAGCTGAGCATACAGAGGGCATGAGGTCTACTCACTCTTTGGTCAGAAGAGGACAGGACTTGAGCAGAAAGCGTGAGAGGCCCGAGTCCTGAAAGTAGAGGTCAGGTGGTGCTGTGGGGCTCTTCAGGTTCAAACACCGGACGATCACGTACAGCACAGCAGCCACTGCAGCCAGCTTCACTCCATCAAACACGGCTGGGAGTTCGGGGGTCTCCAGCATGGCATTCATCTTGATCTGGGGAGCAGAGGCATAGGTCTAGGTTTACAAGCACAGTGAGGACAGGTGATGCCCACAACCCTATAGATGCATGGTGGGCTAAGAGACACTGCCAGTGATGGTGTGCCACAGTTCAGATGTTTCCATAGGCTCCTGCCAGGCAGACACCGCCAGCACCTTGCAGCTACTAATCAACTGGCCATAATTCAAATCACAAACAGTGTGAGCATGGATAAACGAGGTACTGTGTTTTCTTTTTATAATCTCACAAGCATTTCTAAGATGAGCAAATCAAAAAATCGAAAAATGCTAAGAACAGTGTTCTTTATCGGAGGGGTAAAAATAAGATCAGTCAAAGTGGTGGCAACAGGACCAGGAGTAGAACTTTGATTTTTGTTAACAGGTCATCCTTTTGTTTTTTTTTTCCTCTCTGTAGACTTTACCTGAACCTTGTGTCCCAGGTGTGTGTTAAGTGTTGTGTTTACAGCCTTGAACAGAAACCCGGAAAGGACTGCTGGTGCCACCAGGTGTGGTTGTACTGCCTGCTGGCCTCACCCCTTTATTTGCAGAGCAGGCTGAGATAAAGCAACCTCAGTCTGACTCAGCCATCTGCTCCCCAGAGGTTCCCCAGTGCTGGAGTCTGAGTCAGACTCAGCCCAGGTCACAGCAATCCTGGCTCCTAAGGGTTTCAAGTGTGAGAGCTCGGCTAGTTAGTTTTTTTTTTTCCCCCCTGTGGAGGCTATCCGACTGTAGCCATTAGTCCAAAATTAGGTTAAAAGTAAACCAAATTGACCACTAGGCCAAAATCTAAAACTGGAGTACAGACAATATATATATGCTTATCTGTCCTTTCCCAAGCTTTCCCAATATTTCATCTTTTGAAGTAACTTCACCTTATATACAACACACACCCCTCCAAACATATAAAACCAAACATCAACAATGACAAAAGCAACAGCAACAAAAATCCAGTATTTTCCTTGCTGCTCGGCAGAAAAACAGAACATCAGCTGTTACCTTAAAAATCAGGGAAACCACAAGCTAACAAAAAAGAGAAAATGGTAACTCTCACAGCCAAGGTAGCTATGGCAACAGCTTCCCCTGGAATGGTTTCAAGTAGCCTCTGCTAACAACAGTCATCATGAGAGCTCTGGTAGCCAGTGCCGGAGACAGGATAGGCAGAACAAAACAATCTCCACCAACTGTGTTTGGGGTATAACCAACCGAACTTTCCTAAGACCTACAGCAAGTCCAGAAAGGACTCAGAAACCCTTTTCTAAACTCGAGGTCACTTTGGCAGACAATCTCTGGCAGGGATTCCCAATTCAATAATGAAAGGAAATAAAAGATCACAGCTCCGTAACTAGTCTTCCACCATCAGGGCAAGACAAGGATTTTTTTAAACTTACCTGACACAATTTCAAATCAAGGCTAGACCATTAATATAAACTCAGCTACACTGAACTTCTGTGAGGAGACAGTTTTCTTAAAACTTAACTTCTACACTGGGCACCATGGCTCACGCCTGTAATCGTCGCACTTTGGGAGGCCAAGGTGGGTGGACCACTTGAGGTCAGGAGCTCCAGACCAGCCTGGCCAACAAGGTGAAATCCTGTCTCTACCAAAAATACAAAAATTAGCCAGGTGTGGTGGCACATGCCTGTAATCCCAGCTACTTGGGAGTCTGAGGCAGGAGGATCACTTGAATCTGGAAAGCATAGGTTGCAGTGAGCCAAGATCATGCCACTGCACTACAGCCTGGGGACAAGAGCGAAACTCCATCTCAAAAAAAAAACAACAAAAAAACTTAACTTCTGGTGACACTTCTCCTCACTCCTGGGGTCATATCCCCTGAAAGCTATCTATAAACCCCTAAAACAAGGATCCTTAACTTGGGGTCTGTGGGTTCCCCATGGGATCCTAAGGTCTAAGAGCCCCCTGAAATCACATGAAAGTTTGTGCACATAAGCAGTTTTCTGGGGAGAGAGTTGGCAGCTTTAATTAGATTCTCTAAAAAGGGTCTGTGGCCTAAAAAAGTACACAGCACTGCACTAAGATGCCCAATAGGTTTAATCTGTGGCTCCCATTTCTCACCTTGTCCGAACCCGCCACAGATGCCAAACTAAGGCTAAACAAATGTCCAAGATGATGCAGCTTGTTAATATAGGCTTCTAAGTCTCCACATTCTATTAGAGGACCAAAACTAAAATCCACCAGAAATTCTCTGACTATACGCTGGTAATATGGAACTGAACTAGAAGTTCTTCCTCATCACCTTTGTTGGAAAGAGAACAGGGTAATGCAGCAAGTAGTTTCTTGTTGGTTTGGAGTGGACTTACTAAATCAAACAAGTAAGTTCTTTCCTTCCCACTTCTACTCACTGCTTCCTAACAAAAGGGGAGGAGAAGCAAAAATAAGAGTCTCAGCAATACATACCAATGTTATTTATTCTTCTCACTGCAAATATGAATTTTCCTTGAAGAGTTGTACAGTTGGGCCGATCAGGTCAGATCTTTTATTCAAACTAACCTAAAAGCTAAAAAGATTGGATGGTGATGTTTTAAAGTTGAAACGTAAGCACAGTCTAAGTTTCTCTGCATTTAAAGTCTTTAGGGAAAAGACAATTTGGTTAATTAACATGTATGCCACACTCTTGAATGTTTGGCCTTTTTAACAAGCCTGCTGCGAGAAGGCTTTTTGAATCCACCAAGACTGACAGGCTCTCTCTGGTTTCTAGGGCAAGTTTTCTGCTGTGTTCCTCATTCTGGCTAAAGCCAATTCACATTGCTTTGAACCTTTATCTCACAATATAATCTCCAGAAATGCCTAACAGGACAGGTAACATCTCTGTGTGACCAATGAAATCACTTAGCAAGGTTTGAGATCAAGACAGCACAGCCAGTCCCCTCATTTGTTCTCTTCCAAACATACAGCAGGGACAGAAAAAAATATGAGCTGAGAAAAGTAATAGGGCACAGATGGGCTCAAAACCAAAGTACCAGAAACAGAACAGGGCCAAAAGCAATGGGTAGGGGATTGCATTGCTTGTAGGGTCTCAGTTCAGACTGGGGCCAGAGGCTGGCTGCTAAGAAGTGCCAGAAGCTAAAAGTGCTCGCTGTGAGATGGGGGACCTGAGCTGAGCCTACTGCAAGAATCTGCTAAAAGATCTATGGCTTCCAAAAAAGCAGAAGCAAAAAGAGAGAACATGGGGGAAACAGCCAATGTTTATGCAGCACTATCTACGTGCTAAGCTCTGTTCTGCAAATTTGACATATGCTAGCTCATTTAATCCTTCCCATACCCTATGAGGTAGATGCTATTATTACCCCATTTTATAGACAAGGTAACTGAGGCATAGGAAGTTTAAGTTACTTGCCCAGTGTCATACAGCTGCGGGGTAGAAAAGCCAGCATTCATATCTGGCCCAAGAGATCCTCCTCTTAATCACCATGCTGTGCTACTTGAAGGCAGGTAAGTAGAGAAAGAGAGAGGCAAGCAAGAAAATGCATGGTGCAGGAGACACACACGAGACACCAGAGACTTGCCCAAAGTCAGACAGCTGTAAACAGCAGAGCTGGGATTCAAGCCCAATTTTTTTTTTCTGATTCTACCACACCAAAATGACTTCAGAAGAAAATCAAAGCCAGTTGAAGGAAAGAATCAATTAACCTTCGGAACAGTCCTGCCTAACTTCCAATTATTATCTGTCCCTATTCTGAGACAAATTAGTCATAGACTAGGCTGTGGTGAGGTAGGCCGGAACAGCAAAGTCTTCAGCCACATGATAGGCCACCTGACCCCACAGGCTCGGCTGCCAAATGAAAAACAGGGCATGGACCCGATCAAAGATCCTAAACTGGCAGTCCATGGGGCAGTGTTGCATTCAGTTGGCATTTAAAAAACAAATTTATTCATTGCCATATTATTAACACCAGGAGATTTCAGATAAAAATCTAGATTTCTGATTTCTCTTGGAAATAAAATCAGAAGATTTGGCAACACAGGGCCAGCATTGTCACACCACAACAATGGACAGAGCTGAGCAGGGCTGCCCCCTTCAGACCCAGCAAGCTCTCTCCAGGTGGCCACAGTCCCCACCACTCCCTATTAGTGGGGTCCTCAACACTGACCACTGGCCCGCTTTAATCATTTACAGTACCTGAATGGTCCCCGTAAGCATCTGAATATGCAATCTTTGGATAAAAGCATCTAAGGTCCCTTCTAGCCCTGAAAAGGTCTGTGTTGACTGAATATTTGAAATATATACGAGATATATATATATATATATAAAAATAAAAAATTCCTAGAAAAAATGATGGAAAGGCAAGAGTGGCAAAGTTGACAGGATAACAAGATGTAGTGTCTTTTATTTATTGATATTTTCATTGAGGTTTATTTATACCTTAACTCTTTCCACAAACTACTTGAGACAGCTTCAAGATAACACCCTTAGTGAATCTATACACATAGCAAAGGATCTGGAAATGTGTAAGACTGCTAACTGCTTTCCGATAGTAAATGTCCCCTTCATCCTTAGTAGACAAACCTGGGAAATGTGCCCAGCTGAAAAAAACTACATACCCCCGCTTCCCTTAGCTAGGTGAGTCCATGTAACTAAATTCTGGTCAGCTCTGGAGGGGTTGATCTAATTTCTGGGAAGGCTCCTTAGAGGGCAGGGAGTTCACCCTTTGTCTGCCCTTTTCCCCTCTTGCGTCCCTGGAATGCAGAAAACATGGCTGCAACTCTAACAGCTCTCTCGGGCCCTGAAGTGACCTTGAGGTCTCTCTAGTAGCCCCATTAGGATGACAGCAGGGCAGAGAGACAGAAATCTGAATTCCTGACAACTTAATGGAGCCACCATATCAGATCTAGGCTGCCTATCTCAGGACTTCTTTTACATGAGAGAATGAACAGTTGAAGCCACTATGACTTCTAGACTCTTTTACTTGGCAATTTCTAAAGATACAGAAGGAAAACTATGTATTCAAATCTTTATGAATGCTAAAATCACTGGGTTATAAGACTATAGGCAATTTCTTTTTTTCTATTTCCCAAAATTAATGACTACAAATATTTTTATTATTAGAACAAAGCATTAAAATAGTAACTAAGAAAATCTAAGGAGAAATTTTAAAACACTGGAAAGGAAAATATGTATGTCAACATACACAACAATTATGTATGTGATAAAGCTTTAATGCATGTGATTATGCTTTAATTAACTTATCTGAGCTTTCTGTTGGGGGAAAAGGGAAACCCAGTCAGACCTATGGTTTCCAAAATGGAAAGAGAGCTAACATATATTGTGCTCTTCACCCAGTGTCATAACAGATACTCAGTGGAAACAGGGCTTATCTGGCACAGAATTATTTAAAAAAAAATGTGGGACTTTATGTAAGGGGACCTTGAGTGATGTGACAGACAATGTCCTCCCACAACTTTTTTTAAATAGAAAATGCAGTAGAGAATTAATTTCCTCAACCCTCGAAAAATGCCAGGGTTTTAAAATTTAATTCAATTCAGGGAAGGCAATTCTATGAGAGATTTATAATTATTGTGGTCCAACTACACAGCCTTGATCCAAGCCTTCATTCAACCTGAAGTCCTGAGGAACAGGTCAGTTCTGCATGTCCCTGGGGACACTTCCTGGAGTTTCAGCAGGCTTAATTAAGTACCTGACTACCTCCAGTGCACCTAGCATTGTGCAGGTTGGCAGTTAAGTAAATTCTCATTTTAACCAGGAGGAAAAGAAATTTATGTTAAGGCTATCTGTACTTTAGAAGCTTAGACGAAAATCAGTCCAGGAAAAAAAAAACAATTAAGCAAGGAAGGACTCATGAGGCAGCTAGATCTAGAACCCAGCCTTAGTGAATGAAGTACAGTTGTTCCTCCTTAACTGCAGATTCAACCAACCACTGATGAAAAATTTTGAAAAAAAAGACAACAATAAGGCTGGGTGCGGTGGCTCACGCCTGTAATCCTAGCACTTTGGGAGGCCAAGGCGGGTGGATGAGACCAGGAGTTCAAGATGAGCCTGGCCAATATGGAGAGACCCCCATCTCTACCAAAAATATTTAAAAATTAGCTGGGTATGGTGGCACGTGCCTGTAATCCCAGGCTGAGGCAGGAGAATCGCTTGAATCTGAGAGGCGGGATTGCTACCACCGCACTCCAGCCTGAGTGACAGAGTGAGACTCTTAAAAAAAAAAAAAAAAAAAGGTAAGAGAAAAGATAATATAAAAAGAAAAAAAATTTAAATAAAAGCAATACAGTATAACAATTACTTACATCATTTACTTTGTAATCGATATTATAACTAATCTAGAGATGATTTAATGTATATAGAAGGATATGCATAGGTTATATGCTAATACTATGCCATTTTATATCAGACTTGATCATCTGTGGGTTTGGTATCTGCACGGGACCTGGAACTGTTTCCCCATGGATATACGGCAACAACTTTATAAAATGTAGAAGCATATGTAAGTATGAGTGTGTGCATGTACAGTGCATATACATAGGTATTAAATGAGGAGTTAAGTAATTCTAGAAGAAAAATTTTCACATTCACTTTATCTTGCTGCATTTTGTTTTATGGTATTCTTTTATCCCCAAGTCTGACTTGTCACAAAATATTAATATTCTGAACTTGTTCTAGATACAGCAAACTCCGATTCAATTGTATTATTTTGTGTGGCCCTCCCCACTTTCCAGGCAGGTGAAATCCAGTTAAAATGAACATCAGAGGGCCGAGATAGGGAAAAGAAGTCACACAGAACAGCTGGAGGGCTGGGTATGTTGCAGATGAAAAGGAAGCTACCCCCACCCCAAACCCAGCTCCACTTCCACGATGGGCTGGGCTTCCTGTGTACCTGCGGCAATCCCTTCTCTGCTGGCTAGCCCACACCTCCCCTGCCATTTTATGAATGGGATTTAGGTGCTGTAAATGGGAGTCAGAATTCCATTTATAGTCTGCATTAACAAAGGAAACCAAGGTGCTGCCAAATGCCCAACATCTAGTCACTAAAGGAACTCGCAGTGTTGCCCCTGGTCTCTAAGACAAGCTTGACTGGTATTTCCACCAGAGGTGAAGGCCTGAGCTGTGTCTCCCATGCCCCTTTCTGCTCTCCCCTGGCTAAGAGCATTATTTTCAGATGGAGGCACAGATAGAGTGAGAAACCGCCACTGCACTGGGAAAAGCTCCAGTCTGGGGGCTCTGAGACCTGGGTCCTAGTGTCTGCTCTGCCCCTTCCTGGCTGATGACCTTGAATCAAGGCACTTAACCTTTTTGGGCCCCAAAGGCCCCTTCTGTAAAATGAGAAGGTTATATTAGAAGTAGATGATGCCAAAGGTCTCTTTCAGCTAGAAATGTCTGAGATTCTAGGGATAGAATTGCGGTCCTCGGCTAAAGAGCACAGGAAAAAACTATCGCTGTACTTTGTAACAGAAAATGGCCATTTTCCAGCCCACTTCATAGATGATTACACAGTAAAATTCATAAGAACTAACAACCCTCAGGGCCTTTGTTCTTTCTTCAAATAAATTAAACAGTTATATATTTTCTTTTAGCTGTGCCAATAATTTCATCATATTTATTCCACCTGCATGGGATCGTGATGCTTTTAGCCTTGGAACACCAATATTCACTGACAGGACGCAACTTACACTGCGGAAAGAACAAACAAACTGAGCAGAGAGACCCCAAACAAAGGAAATCCTTTATCTGGTGTAGCAAGTTGAATAGTGACCCTCCCCCCAGAATTCATGTCCATCTGAAACCAGTGAATGTGAAGTTATTTGGAATTGGGTCTTTGCAGATGTAATCAAGTTAAGATGGGGTCATACTTGTTGGAGGGGGTCCTAACCCCATGACTGGTGTCCTTGGAAGAAGGGAAATCTGGGCACAAAGACACAGATACACAGGGGAGGAGGCCACATGAAGATGGAAGTGGAGACTGGAGCCACGTATCTACAGCAAGCAATGCCAAGGATGACTGGCAACCATCAGAAGTGAGGAGACAGGCGGGGAATAGTCTTGCCTTCAGAGCCTAAGGAAGGAACCAACCTTGCAACACCTGTTTTCAAACTTCCAGCTTCTAGAATGGTGAGAGAATATGCCCAAATTACCTCTCATGACTCAGGAGTTCCACGCTCCTGTCCTTAGTGGCTGAAGGGACTGTTTGCCACATCCTTCTGAAAGGCCCCTTGTTACTCAGACAAGCTCCAATCAATTCAGATGATAGCTAACTGACATGAACACCCTCAGATGACTCGTTGACATAATACAAATTGCATTCTGTGAATAAATACTTATTGGCTTGGCTTCTTTGCCTCTGTGATTCAGCTGTCAGAACCATCCTTTCCTTTCCTCTTAGCTATCAGCAAAGTGAGGGAGCTCAGAGGACACAGACATCTGGGGGAGGGGGAGATCTCTCTTCCTTGCAACCCAAAAGGACCTAACATAACAAGCTTTGATACTTATGGGTCCTAAGGCAAATACCTCTCAAAGAAAACCAAGCCAAACCCCTAAAGGATTTCTCTGTTCCAATTCCATCTGGTTGAAGATGTAAATTTCATTTAGGGTCCAGTCCTGCAGTGAGACAGCCAGTGCCAAATCCAGCTACAGTGTTTGTCCTGGGGCAAGTTCCTTAATCCCTCTGAACCCCATCTGTAAACTGAACATGTTAATACATAAAGAGCATTTTAAAACAATGCCTGGCATACAGTACTACTGTATTCACTATTACCATCTCCACTATTAAACTTTCCTCCATTTTGCCTCAGTAAACAACCTAAGTTGACAGAAATGACCACAAAACATACTCCTTCCTAACTGACATACAGGTCTCATTAGCAGTGAACTCACTAGCTGATTGACTGCTTGGGCCTCCTCCAATGAGTTTAAAATTAATCCCAGGACATACTCTTGTTGATTCTTCTAAAATGGAACCATATCTTCTAAAATGGAACCATGTTAGACTTAATAAATTACTGGATAATAAGTGGTGATCATCATGTCCCATAAACAGTTTCAAGATGCATTGTTCTTGTTTTCTGTGCTAAAATGCATCCTTGGCAGTGCACAGCTGGAACCCCTCCTCCTGACACCACCCTGCTCCTGCTGAGGGGCTTCTCCTGCCCATGGAAAGGCTACCCATTCCTCCCTGCAGGTAAAAATCCCCTCTTGCCTAGCCTGGCTCTCCCAGCAAACTGTAATGCCCTGAGATAAAACTTTGTCCCCCAAAGTACCCTGTGAGGGTGTCAGGATACGGATAGCAGAAGGCCACAGCACATTGCCCCAAAAACATGGTTTGTTTCCATCCCATGTCATCCTGATTTTTCGGCCTCTTTGGTGGCAACTTAGGTAAAAGTACAACCCCATCTTAACTTGATTACATCTGCAAAGACCCAATTTCCAAATAAGGTCACATTCACTGGTTTCAGATGGACATAAATTTTGGGGGGTCACTACTGAACTTGCTACACCAGATAAAAGTGGTCAACCTTAAATGTGGGCAACATGTTACCCTCGGAGAGAAAGTAAGGAGGAAATGGGCCACCTTCTCCCCACTTTATCTGCCATTTTAACTAAAGAAGTCAGAGCCATCATAGGGTGAAAAAAGCCATTTTGCAGGGACAAGAACAAGCCCAGATGATTTGGGGGAGAAGGCCCAGCCATCCCCATCTGAGTTGTGCCTTTGTGTCCTCTGAGTCATTGCCACGGGATAGGAGAGCCTCAGAGCACAGCCAGGAGGCTTCGGGAACTGCACAGCCTGGCGACTGGGCCCTGTTCTCACTCTGGGTAAGGTCTGATGAGGTGAGTGAACACCTTAGCCAGCAGCTCACCAGATCCACCTTTCAGCAAATCAGTGTTGGTCTAGGCCCGCATGTCCTCCCACAGAGGGTTCTGTGGGACGGAGTCTTCACGGTGCTCAAAAACTCTGGGTTTGTTTGTTTTTGAGATGGAGTTTCGCTCTTGTTGCCCAACCTGGAGTGCAATGGCACAATCTCGGGTCACTGCAACCTCTGCCTCCTGGGTTTAAGCCTCTGGAGGAGCTAGGATTACAGGCGGGTGCCACCATGCCTGGCTAGTTTTTTGTATTTTTAGTAGAAACGGGGTTTCACCATGTTAGCCAGGCTGGTCTCGAACTCCTGACCTCAGGTGATCCACCCGCCTCGGCCTCCCAAAGTGCTGGAACTACAGGCGTGAGTCACTGCACCTGGCCAATACTCTGGGTTTTAAAAGATCCCCTCTCAGCTGGGCACAGTGGCTTACATCTATAATCCTAGCCATTTGGGAGGCCAAGGAGGGCGGATCGCTTGAGCCCAGGAGTTGAAGGCTAGCCTGTGTGACCTGGAGAAACTCTGTCTCTATTGTTTGAAAGAAAAAAAAAAGACCTCCTCCCACCACCACCACCTCAAGCCAGAAGGGATGGGAAAGCCCCGGAAACAATAGGGCCAATCCTGTTTTCCAGAGATGCTGAGAAACACTGATTTTTGAACATTAACTAACTCAAGCCAGGGACTGCCCTGAAAGGGTGGGAGTGGGTTACCATAACAAGGAAGGATAAAGCCCCTGGTTGATCCAGTTCATCTCTTACAAACCAGGTCCTACAAGGTGAAGGGATCATCAAGTCACACACAATTTGGTAGAAGAGAATTGGACGGATTGACAGATAATTAAATGTATTTAAGGCAAGGTTGCCCTCTGTTGTATTCAAGATAAGACCTTGAAATTGTCTTTCTGTGCAAACCTACTCATGTGATAACAGTTTTATTTAGTCATATTTCTTCCACAAAGTCATAAGGTCACAGACTCAATCTGCTGGAATTTCAGAAAATAGTCTACAAGTTCTCAGGCGGAGTAAAGTTACCCAATGCAGGAAAACGTGAACCTCACAGTTAAATGTCAGGAATGGCTACTAACCCATGAGCTTCCACAAAGAAAGTTACCAAACTGAAAATGTCTGAAGACTGAGTCACCAGTTAAACAGGAACATTTAATTGGGCACTTTTATGTGCCCTTACTAAAATACTGAACGGAATCTGGCCTCTCCCACTAGCAAATAACCCTGCTGAAAGAATACTACTGTCTACGAGAGAACGAATGGGTAAAGCACTTAGTAAAATCCCAGGCAAAATTGTTTTCTCTTCCACTGAGAAACCATGAATCCATACCTGAGAGCAAACAAAAAAATCTTAAGCCAGGTATTTCTTCTAGGGAGATTCTAGATTTTCCAAGAGAAAAGGCACTTGAATTGTGAGATTTATCCTAAACATATTTTTAAAAATTGATACCATAATTAAATTCTGTAATATCAAAACCAAAATTCCAGTTTACCAGAACCCAATGAGCTCAAGTGCCTACTTTACTGGAATTTTTAAGAGAAGGATAAAACTAAAGAAGAGGGCATCTCCAGATTGATTGTCCTGGGCACCATACAGATGCCACCCACTCTTCTATGTCTGGAAATAAGCTTCCAGAAGGAGGAAATGGAGATGGGGGTGGGGGGGCAAGACCCAGTGCCTGGCACAGCCGTTGCCTGAAGAACCACTCACCCCATGGAACTCCCGAAGGCAGACAAAGAAGAAAGTTTCACCCAGACCTGCAACAGAAAAGGACGTACAGCTACTCTCAGTTAATGAGAAAATAAAAATAACTAGGACTCCTCGTTCCTGAGTGTTCTGGTTTACCAAGGCTCCCAGTGCCCCCAATGCCTGGCTAATACACACTGTAGGGCCCGTAATGAGAGCATTAACACGTGCAGCCCATTATCACTCTGACAGTCTTGCATTTCACCATGGCAGGCATCTGTGAGGAAACCCGACCAATGACCAATGGGCCAAGCTCCTCTCCTTCCCTGCCAAAGGAGAGACTTGCTCGGCACACTCACCCCAGCTGGGCAAAGCTGAGGTCACTCGCCCATCCATCTGTTTCAGCTGTGTGGCTCTCTGATGCTGAATTCTGCCACCTGGGAGCAACAGCACCCCTCAGGGCTTGGCCACCAGACCCTGTTACACAGGGATAGACAGCAGGAAAAGCTCTGTGCTCCTTGCCCTCCAAGACCAAGAGAAGGTTCTGGGGGCAATAGTACATGGTGTGCACAGCATTTTGAAGCATGCTTTACTTATTTCTGTTTTATAAATACCTCAGACGCTGTGAGCAGAAACAGGATCGCCTGCCAGTTTAGAGCAGAAGGCCTGAAGGTCACGTGGATTCCTTTGTGACCAAGTCTTAGGAGACAAATGCTACCAGCTAAATCCAGATAAATATGAAGGGCTGATTTGTGCCTGACATGAAGAAGGGATACTGTGAGACAGGCGCCTATCTGCTGCTGCACACGCCAGCCTAACGCTGGGCCTCCAGGGAGCCCTGCCCAGCTTCCGCCATCAGTCCTGCTGATTATGAGAGCTAAAGAGCTTTGCCCCCCACTTGTAGGTCACAACCCAAGTGGAAAGACCCAGAGATTCTGGATTCTGGATGTGAGAGGAGGGAGAGGATCCCATTTGTGTCTCTACACTACTTGTCTCCAGTGGCATCTGGAGTTATTCCACCCCCTACCCTCTCTGAACATTCTGTGCTGTACAGCTCTGGGCAGGTCACTTGCACTTTTGGAGGATTTTGAGGCCTAGCTTAAGAGTCCATGTGATATAACTGAATGACACAGGGACGAAGGTTTTAGAACCAGAGGACCTGCATTTGATTCCAGATTCTGCCAAGTGACCTTGGGTGAATGATCTAAACATTACGAAGAGTTGCTTTTTCTTCTATAAAATGGGGGAAGGGAGGTTACATTACATGTTACTGAAGGAAAGAAGTTGATGAAATTCTGTAGGCTAAAAAAATGACTTATAATGATAAATTATGCACAGATATCCTCAAGATAAGGTTTGTAAAATGTTTTCAGCTCTTTAGCAGAAAGCTGTTTTATTAAATATTTCAAGATTAGAAAAATGTTAGTTTTAAAGCAACTGCTAAGGAATTATAACACATGAGGAGCATGAGAATTGGTCCCCAAGTAGTCCTGAGCTTGGCTTTATCACATCTTTGCATTGAGGATACTGAACGATCTAAAAACTAACATCTCGAAAGGAAGCCCTCTGGGTTGTTACATTTTAGGGCATTAGCTCAGTGGATTGCTTTTTCAAGTAAAGAGTCAGAAATAAGTTCATGCCCTCACATGTTCCTCTCTCCCGTCCGTCCACCACAAACGCTCCACACTGTTGTTTCAGGCCTCACCCCTCCTGCCTGCCACTCCGGAAGTAAGTTTTCTCGGCCTTCTTTAAAGCCCAAGGGCAATCCCACCTGCCACCCCCAGCCCACCAGCAGCCTTCTTCCTTTGGTTTTTGTGCAAACGTTGCCTGCATCAGGCAGGCATTTGCTCCGAGTCCACCTCTAGTCCACCTAAAAAATACTCTACACTACAGAGCAGGAGTGCCCCACATGAAGCAGATAGCTACGCCACTCACTCCTCAGGAGCTCTTCCTCCGCTGGGCTTTTCCAATACATTCGTCTTGCTTCCTCATCAGTTTCCTGGGAGGCAAGGAACTGGCCATCAAGGAAGATGGTTTCATAAAAAATGGCAGAAATATTTCTCTGAGATTAGGAAAGAAAATTACCCCACTTACCAAAAATTGATTCACTGGCATAAGTAGGGAGCACCCTCATGGATAAAGCAGTGGCTTGCAAATGAAGAGGACAGAACCTGCTGAAAAGGCATCAATACCACTGGGAGGGATGTTCTGCAAACTACGCCCTCCTGACATTCCACCTCACTCCCCACAGGGACCAAAGACATCACTCTAACCTCTGTGGGGGCTATGAAAGAAGTATAATACACAGCATCCATAAAACAATTGGAAAATAGTACAACAAATCTGTATATAATGAAGTACTAAACTCTGAAGTACCAACTACAAATACTGGAGGAATTCAAATGAAGGAGGTAGAAAGAAGAAGGAGGTGGACTCAAAGCTGGGAACCACTGGAAGAGATGGAACAGAAGAGAAGGTGAGATGGAGGGGTGGATGCAGACGTCAGGCTAGGCTCACAGTTGAGCCAAGGCCCGAGAATGCTGGGCAGTCAGGAAATGGGCAGACGGGACAAGAGGGATGTGTTTCGGAGCAGTGGCAGTGAGTCATTGTGGAATGAAGCTTCAGTGCTTTACTTACAAGGAGAATTCCAGACATCAGCCTGGAAAATGCCACACAGGTGCTGCCTCGGCTGTGTGCGTAGGGCTGTGCACTGTTGTTCATGTGAGGCCATAGGTGTGAGAAGCATTTACTTGGCTACACATAACCTGACCCATGGCGATGTTGGACAAGCACTGATATTCACTATTTGAGCCCCACTGCAAGCCCTTGATGGCATCTAACTAGTTTTATACAACCTGCTGAACCATACAAGGATATTCACTGGGTGCCCATCCCCTCCAGGCCCTAAAAATCATACTATTTCTCAACTTCACACTATGTAACCACCTTTTCATAACTAGAACATTTCCTAGTCTCTGTGGCATTAGCCTAAAGCATCATCATTGTGGTTCTCTGAACAGAAGTTTCCTACCAGATTACTACATTAGGCGGGGAGGTACAGGCCTTTATGAGTAATCGCCACGCCACTGTACATCAGGAGAGAAAGCTCACTGTGGCCTGGGCTGTCAGCAGCTTTTGGATATTTAAAGAACATCTCAAAGTTCAAGCAAATAATCATCCATCCAAAACTGAGAGTTTTCACTTTCCACTGCTCAGAGGAGTTACTGTCCCAGGACATGTTTCTTTCACACTTTCCCCTTTTGTCTTAAGAACATCTCACTGGGCTCAAAGATATACTCCAGAAACTGTTGTCTCACAAATAAAGAAATACATTCAAAGCTAAAACAGGATGTTGGAGGTAGCAGAAGAAAGGAAAGGCCCGCAAACAGAAGGCAGATGGAAATCTACCCATTGATTGTTGACATTCAGTTAAATACTGAAATACCATTAGAAGACTCATGATTTCTGCTATTCTCTCCAAAACATACAATGCAACAAAATTGTCTATGGTATTTTCTAACTGACATGAGCTTATTTGGTCCAGAAAATATAAAACAGAATACAATTAACTGTAGTTTAACCTAGATTAAGAGGTTGGTGAAATTATAAAATAAGGTTCTTTTTTTTTTTTTTTTTTTTTTTTGAGACGGAGTCTTGCGCTGTTGCCCGGGCTGGAGTGCAATGGCACATCTTGGCTCACTGCAACATCTGCCTCCTGGGTTCCAGCGATTCTCCTGCCTCAGCCTCCCGAATAGCTGGGATTACAGGTGCCCGCCACCACAACTGGCTAATTTTTTGCATTTTTAGTAGAGACAGGGTTTCACTATGTTGGCCAGGCTGGTCTCGAACTCCTGACCTCGTGATCCACCCACCTCAGCCTCCCAAAGTGCTGGGATTACAGGCGTGAGCCACTTTGCCTGGCCAATAAAGTTCCTTTTCAACATCTAAGGAAAATGGAAAAATATTTCTACAAAGATTTCTGCTTCATTGAGATGCTTTCTGTAGATGTGCATTGGGGGTGGGGTAGAGAGGCTACTTGCAGGGTTTGGAGACAGACAGATTTGACCCGAACTGCAGTTACACTACTTACTAGTTGTGTGACTTCGGGCAAGTGGGAGGATCACTTGAGCACAGGAGATTGAGGCTACAGTGAGCTATGATCGCACTATTGCACTCCAGCCTAGGCGACAGAGTAAGACCCTGTCTCTTAAAAAAAAAAAAAAATTAACAACACAATGTGAACTTGGGAGTGGTGTGCTCACCAGAGAAGATAAAGGAGAGACTTCATTCACCAAGGCTGGAAGATCCCAGTATAGAGCCAGATGTCTGGGTCCTCAAGCCTGGTTAGTCTGGTCTTGACTTGCCTGTGAGCAATCATGACCAATGCTAATTTAAATGACTTCTACAGCTAACATATGGATCACACATATGTTCCTTCTCCCATTCTAGGCAATAAGCTCCTCTACTGACCGCCCAGACAAAATATTAAATCTGTGAACCATAAGTTAGGGTAAAGACTCTCATCCTAGGATCTAGTATTGTTCTTTGGCTCTGATACTGTTATCTTTAAATCACTGTATCTTTATTATTTATTTATTTATTCTTTGAGACAGGGTCTTGCTCTGCTGCCCAGGCTGGAGTGCAGTGGCATGATCTTGGCTCACTGCAACCTCCACCTCCCAGGTTCAAGCAATTCTGTTCTCATGCCTCAGCCTCCCGAGTAGCTGGGACCACAGGTGTGCACTACCATGCCTAGCTTAGTTTTATATTTTTCACCATGTTGGCCAGGATGGTCTTGAATTCCTGGCCTCAAGTGATCCACTTGCCTCGACCTCCCAAAGTGTTGGGATTACGGGTATGAGCTACTGTACCCAGCCTTTTATTTATTTATTTATTTAATTTACAGAGACAAGATCTTGCTCTGTTACCCAGGCTGGAGGGCAGTGGTGCAATCATAGCTCAGTGCAAACCTGAACTCCTGGGCTCAAGTGATCTTCCTGCCTTAGCCTCCCGAGTAGCTGGGACTGCAGGTATGTGCCACCACACCTGGCTAATTAAAATTTTTTGTTGTTGTTGCACAGATGGAGTCTCACTATGTTTTCCAGGCTGGTCTCCAACTACTGGCCTCAAGTGATCGTCCCACCTTAGCCTCCCACTGTGCTGGAATTATACAGGTATGAGCCACTGAGCCTGGCCAAATCATAACTTTAAATGAAGGAACAAAGCTAGATGATAAGAAAATGTTCTATTTGTGTAGCTCTATCATTTATAAAGTATTTGTGATTTTAATACATTACCTCATTTACTCCTCAAACATGTCACAGAATGCATTTGTGTTGACAGTAAAGACTGAAATGCCTAATTTACTGACAAAGTGCATCCTCAGACATTACCTCATTTGGTGCTCACAACTGCTGTGAGTTAATATTAGTGCAAGCAAGGAAACTGAGGCCCAGGGGCCCTCCCTGTGCCAGGCCCTGGTAAGGCTCTAGGAATACAGAGAAGCAAGGCACCCATCCATCTTATAAGCTGTTTGCAGAGCTGGATGGATTCTAATCACTTCAGCCTTGATACTTCAGCCTTACAGAAGCTCCATAAGGCCTCTCTGCTCAACCATAAGAGACTTAAAGAAATCTGCATTCGGTCAGGTGTGGTGGCTCACGCCTGTAGTCCCAGCACTCTGGGAGGCCGAGGCGGGCGGATCACGAGGTCAGGAGATCGAGACCATCCTGGCAAACACAAGTGAAACCGCATCTCTACTGAAAATACAAAAAAATTAGCCAGGCGTGGTGGTGGGCGCCTGTAGTCCCAGCTTCTAGGGAGGCTGAGGCAGGAGAATGGCGTGAACCTGGGAGGTGACGGAGCTTGCAGTGAGCGGAGATCGCACCACTGCACTCCAGCCTGGGCGACAGAGCAAGACTCTGTCTCAAAAAAAACAAAAACAAAAGAAACCTGCATTCCTCTTATAAGCTCTTTTGTGGCAAAGTGCTGATTTCTCTTGCGATTTCAGTGCAACATCCAGAATTTCTATGTAGAGTCAATAAATAGACTGATGGGTGATATTAATGATAGATGGAGGGAAAGGAACTATGTTTTCTAAATTGGGAAAAATATCCTTGGCTATAATCTACTTGGCATTTTCCATTATCCCACTATTTAGAAGGTATATTTGTCAACATCATTGACAAGAATGAGCAAGTACTTTATTAACATGATCAGAATAGAGGAGAGAACTGCAGCCAGGATATTTGGAACCTGAGAAGCTAATGTCTACAGTGTGAATACAGGTCAGGCCACACAAGGAGCAGGAAGGGGTTGGAGGCTCAGCTAGCACTGTGGAAAGCCTCCTCTATGGCCCATAGTGGGGCACAGGGTGTTCAGGCCCCAGGGAAACTCCTCAGGGCAGAGTGTCTGGCACAGCATCCAGCAGAGAAAGCTCAATAAATGCCTGCTGAATTCTGAATTTTTCTCATTCTCTGAATGAGAAAAAAGAACATTTCCCAGCTGTGAGGACTCTAGCACAATCACATAATTCTAGGAATATTGTATGTCCCTCAATTTTTAGGAAATAGTAATGACATAATTGGATACATGAGAAAAAGTAATAGGATGCCAAACAATATATGTAGAAATTTACTAAAATTTGACTGGGTGCTGTGGCGCACACCTGTAATCCCAGCACTTTGGGAGGCCAGGTGGGTGGATCACTTGAGTTCAGGAATTTGAGACCAGCCTGGGCAACATGTTGAAACACTATCTCTACAGCAAACACAAAAATTAGCTGGGTGTGATGTAGTCTCAGTTACTGGGAAGACTGAGGTGGGAGGATCACTTGAGTCTAGGAGGTGGAGGCTGCAGTGAGCCCAGATCCTACCACTGCAATCCAGCCTGGGCGACAGAGTAAGACTGTCTCAAAAAACAAAAAAAGCAAGAAATTTGCTAACATGTATAATTCCATGTTAAGTGACTAAAACAAAGAGCAGAACAATATGTACAATATGCTACCAGTTATATAAAAAAGAAAGAAAAAAACATAGATGCACACACATTTGCTGGGACACACATAAAAGATCTCTGAAAAAATATACAAGATACTAGTAACATTGACTGCTTCCTGGGAGGAAGTTTTCCACTCTTTACCATGTTGTACCTTTTGAATGTTATAACACATGAATGCATTATCTGTCAAAAGTAAATAAATACCTCTACTGGACAGACTACCCAGTTTCTCCAACAAATTACACGGAAAAGAAGAAAAGAAAAGGGGATCTGTAGCTTAAAAGAGACATAAATGGTAGAACAATAAATCAGAATGTCTAATCCTTACTTGAATCCTAATTCAAAGAAATTAAGCTTAAGGAGAAAAACACTTATGCCATTTTTAAACAACTGGAAATTTGAACAATGATGATGTTTGATGATATTAAAGGATTAGTGTTAATTTTTCAAAGAGTAATAATGGGTGTTTAATAAAGGAGTCTTTACGTTTAAGAATTATCATGGAAATATTTATAGATGCAACTATATGTTTGGGATTTATTTCAAAATTAATGTGAGCTGGGAAAAGTAGCTAGGAAGACAGAGTAAATGTGAGTGGTTATGAGTTGATTATTGTTAAAGCTGGTGATGGGTTTTGTGGGGCATGGAGGTTCACTATCTGATTCTCTCTACTTCTGTATGTCTTTAAAATTCCCAGAATAAAAAGCTAATAAATGAACGAGTGATTATTTAGCAATATGACAAACAGTCCTGCTAGTCACCAAGGCCTAAGCTCACCCCAACTTTCAGCTGCGATCAAGCCTCTACTGTCCCTGGGCTGATGAGTTGCCTGTGGAAAATAAATGTGAGGCTGCTGCCAGCTACTGCAATTCTGGCAAGAGTTTAGGTCACGCAAATATCAACAAGAAAACTTTATCACTCACTCCAAAAATAAACGAAAAGAAACAGAGAAATTAGTTTTGGAAGGCCTCCTTTCATTAATGTGGAAGGTAAGCGCTGGCTGCACGTACAAACGGGTGTGATGACTTGTACCTGCGGCCCTGTAAAGTGTCTTTCCCAAACCCATAAGCAATTTTTGTCACTCTCCTTGGGAGTGTTTCTCAAGTTCTCCAAATGACTTTATCACTTTCAGGGTCTGAACAGACAGGACCTCAAGGCAGAAAACCAATTAAGTCAACTCTTCAACTCAGTTAATATTTCTAAAATGTTCAACACATGGAAAGGAGCCATATGAATGACACAAACATGACTGGAAACCTCTGTCTGCCTCCCAGAGCTTCGATTCCTGCACTGGGGTCTTTCAAACTCAGGTACCAAATGGCTCCCTCCGAGGGGAAAAACTAGTCCTGCCAGATGCCCCTGGCTACATTACTTTGTGTTCGACTCTTAAATTTAACTTAAACTACTTTTATCCAACTATTATTTATTACACTATTTCTTAAAATGCACAAGCAGTACAAATAGTACTCAGTATGGTGCATAAACTTCCTTTGGCACTTTTACAATTACAGAGATCCAAGCACATTTATAAAAACAAAATTACTCAAATAGTAAAATTCAGATGAGCTACATTAACGTAATGAGACTAATGCCATTTTTCAGACCTGAAATACCTGCAGACGATGTCAGTGTGGTCCTGCCTACTCCTGGGCAGGTTCTATGGATCCTGAGAGCCTACACTTCCAGGTACAGTGTGACATGTCCATTCTCACACTCCTTTTCTCACTGGGACCACTACTACAGCCTTCATTTACACAGTGCTGTGTGGTATCATTTGACTTCACTTGATGCTCTCACATCTTTTCTGCACTAAGTCCATCTATATATTTTTCTCTATAGCAGGGTTTACCTGGCTTCGATTCATCAGAAATTCACATACAAATGGGGGAGGCATTGAGACTGTGTGGGTGGACCTTGATATTATAATTAGGTATCCCAACATTCCAGGACAGGCTTATAAAACATTTCCAATTATCATTAACACGAAACCAAAAAGTCTGAGTTTGTAATCTAATGAGAACCCAAGGAACCTCAAGGACGTATCCTTAGCCCTGGATTAGGAAATCCATAGCACAAAATGAATGTGGTGGTGGTACAGGAAGAAAGCAAAAAGTGTGGTGGGGACTCGGATGAGAGGTCACGCTGTATCTCAGAAGCCATCTGGGCCATTACCGGGCATACTAAATCATGGACTTAGTAAGTTTAAGTGCATGCTTCCAAAGAACTTATGTGTAAATACCACTGAAGAGCCTTACTTAATTCCAGCAGGTTGCTGAGGTCTTACCTCAGACCCCTCCCACTCCTCAGTCCTTAAGAACTAAAACATGGCACTTCAGACATGACAAATCTAGACTTCAGGAGTCAAAGAACAATTTCCAATATCAGTTCACCTCACTATAAGGTGCTACAACTGCCTATCAACATTGTGTAGTCTGTACCACCTAAAAAACTGGGCGCAAAGCCCCACCAAATGCTGCTGCGGTTAGGTTAACTTAACTAAATCAATGGCCTGGTTTTGTAGCAAAAGAGTAACCAGGATTGTTTAAGGAAACTGCAAAAGAGGAACCTCTCCTTGAGTAGAATCCTCTACTTTAGGCCCTCCCAAACAGCATAATTCAATGGCCAGTAACTCAACCTTTTTAGTAAGCTAAATATGTCCTGGTTAGAACGTGCTCTTTAACCTGAGATACTGATCTTCCAACATTTTTGGTGCTAAAATATTTTTTTTTTTTTTTTTTTTTTGAGAGAGTTTTGCTCTGTCACCCAGGACAAGATTGACCCAGTACAGTGGGTCAATCTTGGCTCACTGCAACCTCTGCCTCCCGGGTTCAAGCAATTCTCCTGCTCCAGCTTCCCGAGTAGCTGGGATTGTGAGTGTGCACCACCATGCCCAGCTAATATTTTGTATTTTTAATGGAGATGGGGTTTCATCATGCTGGCCAGGCTGGTCTCGAACTCCTGGTCTCAAGTGATCCGCCTGCCTCGACCTCCCAAAGTACTGGGATTATAGGTGTGAGCCACCACGCCCAGGCTAAAATATCTTTTTAGATGACAGGGATATTGTATTTCCTTTTGTTGTTGTTGTAGTTGTTGTTGTTGTTATTTTGAGACAGTCTTGCTCTGTCGCCTAGGCTGGAGTGCAGTGGTGCGATCTTGGCTCATGGCAGCCTCTGCCTCCTGGGTTCAAGTGATTCTCCTGCCTCAGCCTCCCAAGCAGCTGGGATTACAGGCACATACCACCATTCCCAGCTAATTTTTATATTTTTAGTACAGACGGTGTTTCACCATGTTGGTCAGGCAGGTCTGGAACTCCTGACCTCAGGTGATCCGCCCTCCTCGGCCTCCCAAAGTGCCGGGACTACAGGCGTGAGCCACCAACCCCTGCTGTATTTCCTTATTTGAAAGAATCAGAATGTAGCAATCCATGTTGGACTTCCTGATTTTTGTTTTTTATGGTCCTCATTGACATGACTAAGTAAACAGTACACAAACACATGCCTACAGTGACTGTGCACACAGGGAGGCAATCTTTCAGAGCTTCTCTTTTATCCAAGATAAAATAAGAGGATGAGGCAGGAAAATCGCTTGAACCCGGGAAGTAGAGGTTGCAGTGAGCCGAGATTGCACCACTGCACTCTAGCCTGGAAAAAGTGGAACTGATACCACCACCTCCTCCTCCTCACCTTATGTAACAGAGTATCTGTGGTACAATTGACTAATAATGTGGGTACTCAGCAATGAGCAAAGGCCAGAAGGTAAGAACTCTAGATTAGACTAATAGACTAAAGATTACATTCAATTTCCAGGTGGCTCTAAACCAGACTCAGAGGTAAATAAAAGCAAGATGAAGGTTAAGACACATTCAAAGGAAAGACGAAAAAAAAAAAAAAAAACAAGAGGCAAGATCTGGGAGCCACTGAAGACTATAAGACCATGTTTAAATCAGTGTAGTTATTTAAAACACAAGCCTAGCCATAGAAAATTCAAATACAAAGAACCTTGAAAACTTTCTTCTTAGAGTCAGCATCAGTGGAAACCTTTGTTAGCGAGGCCAGGTCAGGCTCAGATCTTGGAAATTTAAAGTGGTTTGGAGATCTTGGGAAATACTTCCAAGCACAGCAACAAAATTATGTGCGGGCTTGGGGAAGACGCTTTACAGATGAGCAGGTGTGAGAGCTGGTTTTTCCTGGGGTGAGAGAAAAGAAGGGGTGAGACACTTCAAGCTACCCAAACAGAAAGTGTTGTGACAAAGGGCAGGCTTCCTCTTGGATGCCCAAAGGCAGGACAAGTGGAGTGATGTTGTAGTACAGTAGACGGGATGAGACGCAACAGAGATGCCGGAAATGAGGCCAGGCACAGTGGCTCACGCCTGTAATCCCAGCACTTTGGGAGGCTGAGGCAAGAGGGTCATCTGACGTCAGGAGTTTGAGACCAGCATAGTGAAACCCTGTCTCTACCAAAAATACAAAATTAGCTGGGTGTGGCGGTGTGCGCCTGTAATTCCAGCTACTTGAGAGGCTGAGGCAGGAAAATCGCTTGAACCCGGGAAGCAGAGGTTGCAGTGAGCCGAGATCTCACCACTGCCCTCTAGCCTGGGCAACAAGAGCGAGACTCTGTCTCCAAAAAAAAAAAAAAAAAAAGGAAAAGAATGAAAAAAGATCCTGGAAATGTGACTTGGGGAGGCCAGGAAGCTTCTCTGGAGAATAGAGAGCAAACAGCAAACTTTCCCTGGAAATGCTAGCACATTCTGCACAGATGGCAAGGCGAAGGGCCCAAGGACCAATGCGTTCCTCACTCGCCAGTGCCCCAGCTCTCCCTTCACGGCTGACCTTTAGAAGCTCCCCTGCACCTCCCCCAGCCTCTCACAGAAAAGAAAAATATTTGCCTCCAAATATCCACAAGATCTTTAAGATCTCCAGCAAAGCTGCTGCCTAAATAAGACTGTTTTTTAGCATCCTTAGAAACATTAAACAGATATCTAAAATAGAAGGCCTTTATAAAAAATGACGTGGAAGCTCTTTTCACGCTGCCAAGAAATATTAAGTGAAAAAGGCAAGGTTCCAAATAGCATGTATACAGTGCGCTACCATTTCTGCAAAAAGGGGCGGTGTACAGAATATGTTAACGAATTTGCTTATAGATGTATAAAATCCCTTGAAAGGGATTTTCAGAGACCACTTCTGGAGGATGAAGAAATCACTAATGCTGGTTGCCTCTGAGGTTCAGGGGTCAGGGGTACACAGAGATGTATTTACTAGTTAACATGTTGTGCTTTTCAAATATTTTCTTTCATCATGTGAATGTATTGCCTATTTTTAAAAACTAAAATTTGAATTTAAAAATTTTTAAATTTCTAATAAAAACAATTTTAAAACAAAAAGTTTTTAAGCAACAAACCAAACTAATTTGTTAATCTTGTCAACTATGTTCCTGGCACACACCAGATGCTGAATTTGTTGAACTTAATGAACCTTCACTTAAAGACAACAAAAGAAAATCAGAAACCAGGCAAATCCAAGGGTACCAATGTTCCACTTCGCTAAAAAGCTCTTCACCTGTCTACTATTTATTGTGAAAGATCAGACAATGGGTCGGTGTGTAACAAGCCCCTCACCCAACTGGCCCCAGTCCACAAGCTTCAGGGGTAACGGTGGAGCTTATCATCTGTCCACACCAACCATTTTACAAACAGAAAACATTCAATCCAAAACCACGATGCCCTGAACAAGACAACAAAAAATAAATCTGCAGATATGAAAATAATCCTGAAAGCAGATAATGTAGCACCTGTATGGTATCAACACAGAAACAGCGGCACAGGGCTTAAAAATGTCCTAATCATGCACTGGCCAAAGAGGCTGAACCATGAAAAGCTGCTATAAAATCCTGACACCAGACAAATTTAAGAGGCACCCTGAACTTCTCATTGCTCTGTTCCTGGGGATAACTTAGCCCAAGATGAAACAGAAAGGCTTAAGTACCTCATGCCCCACATCATCTATACTCTGAAACTGGTCATGGAGTATTCAAAACTCACAATGCAATAAAAATAGGAATACTGTAAGTTGTAGGTCATGGTAGAAATTCTGCCACACAAAATTCAATTATATTGGAAATATCTCTCTGCTGAGGCTTTTAAAGGAGCCAGATTTTAGGCAAAAAAATAAGACAGACTCTACCCCTGTCTCCCATAAGATCAAAGAAAGTATTTCCTGCTTGGGGCAGGAGCTCTGAACAAGGGCAGTGAGAACCACTACAAAGGTTATGGGTCCTGCCAGAGATGACCAGGAGAAGGTGTAAATGCTCAAAGCAACGAGTAACAGCGAATGAGAAGCCCTTCCACCAAAATGTTGAGAAAAGAGAGTGAGAAAGAGAGAAAGGGGCCCTTATTAATACACAAGCAGAGAAATGAAAACTATTATTCTAAAATGGCTGATCTCTAGAACAGCTTAAACAAAAACCAAAATTCAGAATCAACTCAAGAAAAACAAAGCATAAGAAGGTGCGATTTAATGAAGTGATAATCTTTGGTTCAATCTAGAAAACAAGTAAAAACAGAAGAGAAAATCAAAGGTGACTGGATTCCTGCTAAAAATGAAAGTGGCAGGCATCTTTTCATCAAAAGGGAATTGGCTGGCACAGTGAGAGTGGCTATTTGTCAGACCTGTGAAGGCGATAAAGGAAATGAAGGTGAGAGTAAAAAGGAAAGAAAGTGAATGACCCTGACTAAAATGAGAGGAAAAAGACCATTCCATTGTACTTGCCATCTGGTTTATTTCAAGCTTTGGAAAAGAACAAGAAAAACGCAGATAAACCAGTGAACCAGCTAGATTGCCAGCACGGATCAGTCACACACTTCTGCTTCTGCCAGGCCAGGCAGGCGCTGCTGGTGCTCCCCCTACTCGAATGACTAAGTAACTTGCTTAAATGCAGTTGACACACGATCCCTGAACTTCCGAAAAGCACTTAATACAGTGGCTCATAAAATCTTAATCTAAAAATGTTCATCCATTTAGAATCAAGCTGCATCACACGCATCGCTCGGGAGGAGGGCTGCAGAGAGGGAATACATATTTGGAAGAACACCATGGACGTGGTATCATCCAGGACTTTACCATTTCGAGGGATTCCCACCCCTCGCTGCCCGCTTTTAAAGATAATTTTAAAAGGTTCAGAGCCTAAGAAGAATGTAACTGCAAGTGGGGAACTAACATAGAAACTGAATTACCTGAATCAGAAAAATAAGTAAGATATATGCAACGTGACTTGGAATCCCCTTGAAGCTGTCTGTGTTAAAATGAAATCTGGAATATGTTTAATGAATTGGGGGGTCGCGGGAAGGGGAATGGGGAAAAATTAGCTCTTGATAGAGTATTGGGTGGTGGATATGAAGAAAAATGTATAAAAAGGCAACAGAATATCATATCTAGCAAATCTATTGTGCTTACCCTGTGCCAGGTACTGTTCTAAATGCTTCAGATGTAGTAACTCCATGCCCTTCTCAAAGCAACCTTCTAACATAAGTATCATTATTATTTCTGTTTTAGAGGTGAGGAAACAGCGGCACAGAGAGGTTAAGTAGCTTGCCCAAGGTTGCACAGCTAGTAAGAGGCAGGGCTAGGATTCAAATCCAGGCACTCAGGCACCAAAATCTGTCCCCCTAACCCCTCTGGGCTCCCCTAGAACTTAAAACACTGAGAATAGGCAAACTAAGCTTAGAGTGAAGTAAGTCATGCACTGGCTAGATCTAAAGTCAAGAGATCAACCCTTAGTCATGGGCCTGTGATGACCAGCCAGCCCTGTGACCACCTCAGGCCTCAGTTTCCTGACCTGTGCATTGAGGAGACTGAATTAGAGTCTATCTAATTAGATTTAGATAGAGATGAGCTCTATCCAACGTGCCTTCAGCTCTAAAATGTCACAAGTCCGTGCTGACTACCAGCTGTATATGGATTGGTCTGCTTTCTGACTAGATATTCAAAGATTAATTCATCCTAAAACACACAGCAAGTTGTGTTAAGATTCCTTCTCTGCCTCCTGACCTTTAGAAGATTATTATGTTCTCTCTATTCAGGCAAATGACAGAGGGTAGTGAAGGATTTCTCTTTTGGACTCTGCTTAATGGGGCTGTAAGGAAACGGCCTTCGAAAAGCTCTGGGCACAGGTCTTGATGACTCTGCCAAACCTGCAGTCTCTCCAGGTCCCTCTATGGAGCCTGTTCTTGGAACCTGCCTTTGGATTTGGTTGCTGGAATGCAGGTGAAACTGACAAACTGGAGGTCGAGCAACCAAACTAGAGGGATTGGGAAGATTAAGACAGTGGTCCATGGTAGTTCAAATTAAGGAGTTTCATGGCGGCTAAACAAACCTCTATCTTTTTGTATAATCCAGTCTCTTTGCTAACACCCATTCTTGAGAGCTGAAACCTCAAAATTCATTATGGGTGAATTTAATAGCCACTTGGAACCTAATCGACCCCCAGAAGTACTATCCTCAAGCTAGGCATTAAAAGCCACTTAGAGTGCATCTGTGGGTAGAGAAGGCCCTTACAGATGGGTCATGCAGTCCTCCCTTGGGAGTCCTAAGCATCCCGCACAGGTGGCTGTCATCCGGCCACTGCTTGGACATTGCCAAGGTCGAGGCGCTAGCTGCCTGGCCTGGCAGGCAGCCTCCTGCGCTGCTGGACAGCTCTAGATGTGGGAAAAGCTCACGAAGCGCCTAGAACAGTGCCGGTCGCCAGGCTGAACTCGGTAAATGTGCTTCCAAATGGGTCAAAAGCTGCCTCCCTAGAACTTAAACCCACTGGTCCTGGGTGCGCCCCTGAAGCCCCGAAACACAGAGGTCTCTCGGTTATCTCGGGTTGTAATCAGGACCCTCGGCCCTCTCCTCCCAGGTGCGGATCCCGGACCTTCTTCCCCAAGCCTGAACCGGAAGACCCCTCCCCAGACCCCAGAAGCCCCAGGAGTGAGCACCAATGGGGGAATGGCAGCCAGAGAGGCCGCGGTTGGGATTATCCCCAACCTCGGTTTCCCGGGCACGAGGGGACAAAGGGCCTCAGGAAGGCGTATCCCCCGCCGCGATCTGGGCTGTCCCCGCCACTGGGCAAGCCAGCCCTCTAGACCCCCACGGCGCCATATGACAGACCCCCGAGGATCCCCTCAGGCTGCGGCGTGATGGGCCGAGCTACGCCGGGGAACTCGGGGCTCGGAGATTCGGTTCGACGGGACCGGCGTGCGATCCCTGCTCCGCGGAGCTCGCTCGGCCGTGGCTTTACCTGCGTGTGATTGACTACAGGTGCTCAGCTCGCCCCCAGTCTGGTTCCTGCAGCTTCCCGGCTACCGGCGGCGCTCATGGATATACAGCCGGAACCCCTGGCCAGTGCAGCTCCCGCCGCTACCGGCCCCGCCCAAGTAACTGCCGCCACGCCCCTGACGACCGCTTCTGCCACGCCCCCAACCGCGGAAACCGCTTGTTCATTGGGCAGTTTAGCCGCTTCTCCACTTGCCCCGCGCGCTCATGGCATTACGAGGGAATCCACTGGTCAGCGAAGCTGCTCCTCAGAGTGGAGGCGGGATTCTTAGGGGAGAGCTCCTCAACAATTGGCTACATTTGACGGCTTTAGTCCAGGGACCCAGACGCTATTGGATAAGGCCAGCCCGGAGTGGGCGGGGAAAGGGGAGGAGGGCTTGAAGATGGGTAGTGTTTGCTGTCGATGGGGGCGGGGTGAAGAGAGGCGTAATTGTGACCGCAAGCTGCTTTAGAGGGCTGGGTAAGGTCAGGTGTCGACTGGGGCTCAGAGGAATGAGGTCGGCCGGTAGCTCAGCTGCGGGGCTCTGATGGGTCCAGGCCGACTGACTGACTCACGTATACTCAAATTTCGCAGGGGGTGAAATTTGAGGTCATATCCCGGGAGAGAGGAAGAAGGGTCGTGAGTCACCGAACCCCAAGGAGAGGAAAAGATGTGGAGGCAGCGACCTATGGCCTCTTCCAGCTCCGGACGGGGGATGGGGACGCTCTGGGCAATATGGGCCTCAGTTATTGTCCCACTGCCCTTTCAACCCTTAAGCAACCCAGTTGGAGGCCGCCTGGAAGAATGTAGCCTTTGAACTAGGGCCTGAAATTGGGGCTCCTACCAGTTGTGTGGGCTTGGGAAAGTCACTTACCTTCCTGCATGCTCCCTGATTTCTTCACTTGGCAACTGAGGGTAGCAATAGTAGTTGATGAGAAGATTAAATAAACTCTGATAAACGCCAACAGTGGCTGGCACTCAACAGGCATTCAATGAAGGGTGATTCTTCACCCATCACCCACTCACCTCATCCGGCTGGGAAACTAGGCCCATTTCTAAAATTCTATGAGCCTGAAACTGCTTTTGCAGTGGCATGTCGTGTACCAAGAATAGAACACTTGAGCGACTTGAAATGCAACCCCTGTAGGGCAGAGAAGGCCACCCTACCAAGGTCCCATAGGGCTGGGAGACAGGGAGCACGGGATGAAGTGAGAGGAGCGATTTAGTCAGAGAAGGGAAGTGGTGTTTGTTGCCATGTAA
>NW_012103109.1:1764926-1777982 GCF_000951045.1 Mandrillus leucophaeus | reverse complement strand
ACATGGCTGCATGCATGCTACGGAAATAGGCCCAGCCCAATACGGGTTTGCTTCTGCCTGTGTTTGTTAGGCCCTGAAAAGCATGAAGTGGCTCCAGAGATTCAGGATGATTTCTTCAACTTGATTCAGAGCCACGAAAAGCAGCTGTTAGGAGTATATTGCAGATGGGCTCACCATTGTGTAAATGGCTTTTTTCTCCCATCTCAGGAACATAGGTTCAGCCAATGCTTCCAGTAAAGGACATCTATCCAGTTCAGGAATTCTAAAACACAATTGTGTCACAGAGGCTCAAAAAGAGGCACAGACGGAGCCCAGGAACAGGAGGAAGAGTGAAAGGATCTGGGCATCTTCTCTGCAACTCAGGCAGGCTTAAAGAATGATCCATTATCATTTTCCAGCGCACAGAACTGTTTCCTTAATTGTCTCTGGTTTCTGTTTCCTCCCCTCTGCTTGCAGTCTTGCCATATTCTGTTTAATCATATTATTTCATTCTATAAATCATTTCCGAGGGAGGCCATTTAGGAGACAAAATGGACTTATTTTTGCCTTCAAGTTTAGTGGCCCATTGAGATTGAGGATTTGGTGAGCCTTGGCCTAACATAAGCAGGTGTTGGGATGTGGCTGTAAAGTGAATTTTCAAAACCATGACAGTACCTTGTTATAAAAAAGAACAAGGGAGACGGTTTGCCCCAGTCACTTTCTGGGATGGCTAAAGCTGCAGGACTTCATTAAAGTAGAACTGCTTCTAACCAACTGGAGCCTCTGCAGGATTTCCTAACCTGAGAAAGTCCTCAAGGTACCCTGGGAGACAGCAGGGAGCAGCGGTTGGAGCAGATAATGTGTTCTATTTATTCTCTTCAGGGAAAATCAGCAATTCACTCAGTTTGTCATTTTTGTTATTCTGCATCCATGGGGGATGGTTCAGAGAAATGGGATTTGGAAGCTCTGCCGCTGGGGCTTGGATCCTGGTTCCATCCTTCCTAGCCTTGTGACCTTGGGCAAGTACAGCACGTCCCTGTTCCCACTTTCTTCTGTAAAATGCAGAGGACAGTGAAGTGCTTGTCTCATGGGGTCCTTTGAGTGGCAGATGAGTTCACAGATGCAAAGTGCATCAAACAGTACCTGGCACATACCTAAAAATGTTAAATAAATGTTTGCCATAGCTATTATAGGAGCCCATTTCAGAATCTCCCTCTAAGGTCCTCACTCATTTTTTAAGTTCTAGCCCTCAAGAAGTAGTGACCACAGGATTCAGGATTTTCAGAAAATATAGATAGACTTTATTTTTTAAATCTGTTTTAGGCCCAGGCGCCATGGCTCATGCCTGTAATCCCAGCACTTTGGGAGGCTGAGGTGGGTGGATCACTTGAAGCCAGGAGTTTGAGACCAGTCTGGCCAATTGGCAAAACACTGTCTCTACTAAAAATACAAAAATTAGCTGGGTGTGGTGATGTGTGCCTGTAATCCCAGCTACTCAGGAGGCTGAGGCAGGAGAATCGCTTGAACCTAGGAAGTGGCGGATGCAGTGAACCAAGATCGCACCACTGCACTCCAGCCTGGGCAACAGAGGGAAACCCTGTCTCTAAATAAATAAATAAAGCAGTTTTAGGTTTACAACAAAATTAAGTGGAAAGTACAGAGAGTTCCTATATACACACTCTCCAACACATGCAGGATTTTTTTTTTACTAGCAAAATCTCACCACCTGGTGCGAGAAACTTTTCCTTTGGAATGTGGTTACCAAAAATGGTTTGAGGACCGAGTAAAGGTTTTTGAGACTAGACCTCATCAGTGTTCATTGTGAGGGAAATGGCAAGGATGAGGCTAAGAGAATAACAGTAAAAGCTGCAGTCTGGAGGTTCATAAAGTATTCCTACAGTTGTGACATGGTGCAGTCTGAGGGATCGAATATTGTGGCTTTATTGTCACGCCCAGTGCAGCCTGCATGCAGTCTAGGAAGGAGGTTCAGAATGCCCTGTAAGCAGGTCCACTGTCTGGCTTCTTATTGGTAATGGAGATGAAGTTTGTTTAGAGGCTTTAAGTCCCAGCATGCGATAGTTCCATGAGGACAAACTATGATCAATTTCAAAAATGTGGTCCTTTTGTTATTAGAAAAGGCTTTCTGGTGGCCAGTGAAGACGACCATGAAAAATAACCTTGTCTGTGATTTGGGCTGCTTTCTTAAGCTATATGTGAGTTGTCTATAGTAAAATCATAAGATGAACACACCTGGCTTATGCCTGTTGTCCTGGCAAAATTTTAATAGTGCCCTCCTTCCCATCAGGTGATTCTCAAATAGTCCCAATTTGGATGATACATTTTATGGTAATATTTATACTTACATATATAGGACGTAGTACTAAAAGTGCTCATGAAACACACAAACACACACACACGCACGTGCATGCCCGCACACACAGATGAAAAAGTGTTCTAATCTTATAATCAGATACAGAATATCTGACAGGTGACTGGCTAACGATGACTTCTTCTTAGTCACCATGCATTCCTCTTCCTGATGTCATTCTTAATTACAGAAATAAAAATTGAGTTATTCATACTATTAATTGCAAAGGAGTTGATAAAACTTGTGTATTAAATAAGCTCATCATACACCCTTTCCTACATAATTTTAGGTTATTGAGCTATTTCAAAACTATTTCCGGAGAAGGCGAGATGCAGCGTAAAAAAATAACAACAACAACAAAAACCCCACAAAAAAAAACAAAAAAAAAAAACAGGTGGGCACAGTGGTTCACACCCGTAATCCCAGCAGATTGGGAGGCCCAGGCAGGTGGATCACTTGAGGTCAGGAGTTCGAGACCAGCCTGGCCAACATGGTGACACTCTGTCTCTACTAAAAATACAAAAATTAGCCCTGCGTGGTGGCAGGTCTCTGTAATTCCAGCTACTTGGGAGGCTGAGGCAGGAGAATCACTTGAACCCGGTAGGCGGAGGTTGCAGTGAGCCAAGATTGCACTGAGATTGCACCATTGCACTCCAGCCTGGGCAACAGAGTGAGACTCTGTCTCAAAAACAAAAACAAACAATTTCCATCTTTCCAGAGACCCCTATATTGTTTTGCCATATATTTAAATTAATTTACAAAACAGTAAACATTTTTTACTGAGCAAGACATCTAATACTAGAAAGACAGACAGAATCATAAAGTCCCATTCATTCCTCGGTGGGGATGGATATAGGACAAATGGGAAATATTGACGAGATAATTCAAAGGACTGAGCAATAAGCACAGAGTGCCATCAGTGTCAGCAATAATTATTCAGAGGAGGCAGCAATTTCTTCTGACTTGGATTATTGGAGATTTGAATTGGTTTTTGAAGGTCTATGGGCTGAATCTGGCAGGGCAGCATTGGCGGTGAGGGAGCATGGCATTCCAGGTAGGCCTCTGAGTGGATCAACACAAGATAGTTTGTCCAGAGCAGAGTCAAATTGGGGCCTAGCAGGCGAGAAGATGAACAAATGGATGGGGCCAATGGTGAAGGCAAGATAATGCCTTCGTCTTAGTTAATGGCTTCATCTCAGCCCTTTGGGTATTTGGATATCCTCACATAGTTGCAGAGCAAACATCCCAAACTCCAGGCATCTGCAAACCACATAGATAATTTTGACCCTATCTCTTTACTCTCTGCTTTATTATTTACTTAATAATGTCATCAAATTGACTCAACTTTTAAAATGAAATACCTTATTAAGCCCCATCCTAAACCAGTGGTTCTCAACTGGGGGTAGTTTCGTCTCTCAGGGGACACTTGACAATATCTGTGATTGTCACAACTGCAGGGGTGCTGTTGACCTCTAGTGGGTAGGGGCTAGAGATGCTGCTAACGACCCTTCAGTTCCCAGGACAGCCCCACAACAAAGAATTATCCCAAATGTCAATAGTGCTGAGGTTGAGAAACCCTGTGGGCCAAAGCAGTAATATCTGTGATACTGCAGGCTTGAAGTGTGATTATAGTTATTCTAATTACATTAAAATCATTTCATAAGGATTACATTTTATTATTTATTTTTATTTATTAATTTTTTGAGACAGAGTCTTGCTCTGTTGCCCAGGCTGGAGTACAGTGGCACAACCTTGGCTCACTGCAACCTCCACCTCCTGGGTTCAAGGGATCCTCCCACCTCAGCCTCCCAAGTAGCTGGGATTACAGGCGTGCGCCACCATGCCTGTCTAATTTGTGTGTGTGTGTTTTTAGTGGAGATGGGTTTTCACCATATTGGCCTGGCTGGTCTTGAACTCCTGACCTCAAGTGATCCCCCTGCTTCGGCCTCTCAAAGTGCTGGGATTATAGGCTTGAGCCACCAGACCCAGCCAACTATTACATTTTTAAATATTCTTCCATGTGCTACTCTATAATCATCTCTTGTATCACAATGCAGACATGGCATTTAAGTTAAATTTGATTCAAGATATTAGTATGCCAATGTTCATAGTAGCATTATTCATAATGGCCAAAACGGAGAAACAACCCAAATGTCCGTTGATGGATGAAGGGATAAATAAAATTGGTAAGTACAAATAATGGAATACTATTCAGCTTTCAAAAGGGATGAAATTGGCCAGTGCAGTGGCTCATGCTTGTAGTCCCAGCATTTTGGGAGGCAGAGGCAAGAGGATTGCTTGAGCCCAAGAGTTCAAGACCAGCCTGGGCAATACAGTGAGATCTTGTCTTTACAAGAAAGTAAAAAAAAAAAAAAAAAAAATTAGCTGGGCATGCTGGCATGCTCCTGTAGTCCCATCTACTTGGGAGGCTGAGGTAGGAGGATCGCTTGAACCCAGGAGGTTGAGGTTGCAGTGAACTGTGATTGTGCCACTGCACTCCAGCCAGGGTGACAGAGTGAGACCCTGTCTCAAGAAAAAAAAAAAAAAAAATGAAATTCTGACACATGCTGCAATATGGATGATACTTGAAGACATTATGTAAAATGAAATTAGCCAATCACAAGAGGACAAATATTGTATGATTCCACTTACATGAGGTGCCTAGAAGAGTCAAATTCAGGCCGGGTGTGGTGGCTCATGCCTGTAATCCCAACTATTCGGGAGGCTGAGGCAGGAGAATCACTTGCACCCGGGAGTGGGAGGCTGCAGTGAGTTGAGATTGGGCCAACGCACTCCAGCCTGGGTGACAGAGCGAGACTCTACCTCAAAAAAAAAAAAAAAAAAGAAAAAAAAAGTCTCCTTTCCTCTTTACCTTATCTCTTTATTAAGCTGTCAGCCTGCTATGGTATCACATCCAGCTGTTAAGCCTCCACCAACTGCTGGCTGATTGTTCTTTTGTGTTTGACAATCCCCTGGAGGCATGAATTGCTCCTGTCTTGTATGTTAAATTTGAGCCCCTTTGCAAGGGTAATCTTTCAGGTCAGTCTTTGAGGCTTATGCTAACACCAGGAGGGCTCTTCTTAGCTGATGCTTTCCCTGGTTCTCTCCAGGACACTTCTAGCTGGTCTACAGTTCAGCTTGTTGCTTGAATGGAGTTCCCAGGCTCCTCTTAATTGCTTACCAACAAAATCTTCATTGTTTTTGAGAACACCCTTACACTTGAACTTTCCCACATTGTGTTCCACATAAAGTGTTCTCTTGGGAAGAACTTCAGAGGTCTCTGTATCTATGGCCTGCCTCTCCCCTTGGGCAAAACCTCTGCACCACTGCTCTGGAGCTTGGGGAACTCAGGCAGAGACAGTGGCCCCCTTATCTCAGGATGACAATCCTGCTTTATGAGCAGAGTGCTGGACAGAGCGGTGGCTTTTGCTCTTCTGGGCTTGCCTTTCCTGTAAAGAATCTCTGCCCCATGAGCAAGCTGAGGCCAGGGTAACACAGGCTCCAGTATGCTTAGCCTGCCATGGCAGAGGTGGAGTTTCTGCCATATGAGTAGGGGAAGGTTTAGGAAGTGAGCCCCAGATTTATCAGCCAGTCTTGTCCAAAGTAGAGCTTTTGCAGCATGAAACTGGAGGGCATGAGAAATGCTGGCAGCCTGCCCCTCCCAGGGATATATAGTAGTCCTCAACTGAGAGCTGGGGGAAGAGGTAGCCTGTGTTCTTGGTTTCACCTACTTAGAGTAACTTTTCCATGATGCTGAGCTAGGAGGAGGAGGGAGGAAGTCCTTTGTGGTTCAAATGTTATTGACTCTCACTGTTCTTACTGAGACTTTGCACATGTTCTTGAATAAAAATGTATTAATTTGCCATGTCCCCTTAAAACAATTTCCAAAGGCTTTAAATGGTTGTGGCTTTGATCTTAAGCAATTTCCAGTGGTTATGGTCATTTCACTGGGGAGACGGTTCATGGAGCTCCTCATGCTGCCATTCAGAAGTCATGGAAACCAAAATGTGTCTGAGACAGATCTCAATCCATGTAGAGGTTTACTTTGCCAAGGTTGAGGACACTTCTGGGAAAAAGAAACACAAGTTACCATAGGATCTGTGGCCTGTGCTTTTTCCAAAAAGGGTTTTTTGAGGACTTTATAGAGGAAAGGAAAAAAAAGAAGGAAGGGTAAACAATGATACAGGAGATTACTTTATCCTGAGGCTTTGATTAGCACTCGCTGAATCTACATTTTACATGTGAAAGGGGTGGGTAGAGGAACAGTCAATTATGTTAGTTTTCTTGCTTGGTAAATCTACATTTTACATAAAATAAAGTAAACACAGAGGAAGAAATCTAACATGCATTTGTCTGGGATGGGCAGAGGAATGATTTCTAGTCTGGTCTTGGTCCCATATCTGTGAAGATAAGATGTTAATCTACATAGTTGGCTGGGCACGGTGACTCACGCCTGTAATCCCAGCACTTTGGGAGGCTGAGGCAGGTGGATCTCTTGAGGTCAGGAGTTCGACACCAGCCTGGGCAACATGGTGACACCCCCGTGTCTACTAAAAATACAAAAAAATTAGCCAGGTGTGGTGGCAGACACCTGGAGTCCCAGTTACTCAAGAGGCTGAGGCAGGAGAATTGCTTGAACCTGGGAGGCGGAGGTTGTAGTGAGCCGAGATCGTGCCACTGCACTCCAAGCTGGATGACAAGACTCTGTCTCCCAAGAAAAAGAAAAAAGAAAAAAAAAAGTCTACATTGCCAGGGTGAGATTCAACAGAACTGTGTTTTAGGGTTAGTTTATCGGGAGGATATGTATTCTGAAAGATTTAGGAACCACAAGAAATTTCCTTGTAAGCAATTGTGAGGGAGACCACCTGGGAAGATAGATGGCCTTCCGTTATCACATACTTATTCCTAAGTATGTACCCAGAGAGAAACATGGACAATAACATTCATAATAGCACCATATGTAATAGCTTAAGGTTGTAAACAGTCCAAATGCCACGATCTGTTTAGGAGAAAAAGGAAGGCAGTTTTTGTGTGACTCAGTTTCCAAGCTTAACTTTTCCCTTTGACACAGTGAGGTTGGGGTCCCAAGGCTTTATTTTCTTTTCACAGTTATATGCCCTATCATGATGATTTATTATAAAGCCAAATTTTAGTCAAATTAATCTGGAGGCAATGTTCAGAGAAAATTAGAAATACGAGAGGTTGGAGCCAGGTAGAAGAGGTTATTGCATTAGTTTCAATATAAATTGTTAAGGGCCTGAACTAGACAGTGAAAGTAAAAAGAAAAGAAGAATAACAGTGATGTGAGCATAGATTCTTCAGGACTTCCCCACAGATTAAATATGGGGTGCAAGAAAGAGAGAAGGGTCAGAGATAATCCCAAGGTGATTCTAATACAGGAGAGAAAGGCAAATTTGCTTTAGATCTGTTGAGATTTTGGTGACACATATATTCAAGGGAAAGGGAAAATAGGATATCATTACTAGAAAGGGAGGATTGTTGAGCAGGGGAGAGGCTGAGTTTTGTAGACAAGGGGATTTGGAGTCATGGCTTCTAGGTAACACGTTGCAAAAGCTGTCCACAGTACAAGGTAATGGAAGTCCTAGGCATAGACAAGTTTCAGAGACAGGGAAAAGCAGACCAGGTTAACCTGAACTTGGGAGAATGAAACTTGGCAGGAGAGGAAAGACAGTGAAGGAGATTGAGAAGTTACCACCATAAAGGGAGGAAGGATTGATAACTAACATTTATCAAACCCTTACTAAGAGACAAGCAGGATTCTAAGAGTTTTAGATTTTTAAAAATATTTAATCCTCCCAATAACTCCACAGGGTGAACATGATTATGCCTGTTTTACAGATTAAGAAACTGAGGTCAGAGAGGTAAAATAATTAAAACCTCGGCAATCATGAGCATGCATAATTCTCATTCTTAAGTATGTACCCAAAGAAACACATGGACAATAACATTCATGATGGCACCGTTTGTAATGGCTTAAGACTGAAAGCAATCCAAATGTCCATCAACACTAGAATGGATAAACAGATTGTGGAACATTCATATTCAATGGAATACTATGCAGCATTGGGAATGAACAAATCATTATGATAAGCACACCACCAGCATAAGGTGAATAAAAGAAGCCAGTCATCCAAGAAATGTGTGCTATGATTCTATTTATATAAAGTTCAAAAAGAGGTAACACATGGCTATGGTGCGAAAAAGTCACCTGACTTTTGTGAGGTAGTAGAGACTGGGAAAGGGCCTGAGAGGGGGTTCTTGGGTGCCAGTGATGCCCTGTTCCTGAGCTGGGTGGTAGTTACACAGGCATGTTCACTTATGAAAATTCATCAAGCTGCTCACTTATGATTCATGTACTTTTCTGTGTGTAGGTAACAAACAAAAAGTACTAAAAACCAAGAAAGCAAAATAGAACTAGGTCATCTGATTTGAGGACCCACCCCCTTAACTACAGAGTGATTCAGAGAACAAGGGTCTTTTCTCCTCTTCCACAAAGAAAAATGTAGAAGGGGACCTTATAAAATTATAAATTTAAAAGGAATTAAAGAGATAGATCAACCAAATGGAATGTATGGGTCTTATTAGCAGCCAAATGAAAACAAACCATAGCTGGGTATGGTGACTCATGCCTGTAATTCTAGCACTTTGGAAGGCTGGGGCAAGTGGATCACTTGAGCCCAGGAGTTTGAGACCAGCCTGGGCAACATAGTGAGACCCCCATCTCTACAAAAATACAAAAAATTAGCTGGACGTGGTGGCATGCACCTGTAGTCCCAGCTACTTGGGAGGCTAAGGTGGAAGGATCACCTGAGCCCAGGAGGTAGAGGCTGCAATAGGCCATGATCGCACCACTGCACTCCAGCCTGGGTGACAGAGCAAGATTCTGTCTCAAAAAGAAAAAAAAACCAAAACAAAACAAAAATTCAACTGTAAAAGACAATACAAATTGTCTTTTATAACAAAACAATTGGTGAATGAATATTAACTATATTATGATTATGTTTTATAAAAAGTCCTTCTATTTCAGAGATACATATTGACATACTGATGGATGAAAGAATATCTGGCATTTGCTCCAAAAGAATGAGGATATGAGTGTTGAGATGAAAGATTGGCCATGGGTTGATCATTGCTGAAGGTGGATGATATCTACCTGGACTTCACTGTACTTTGTCTATTTGTTTGAGTATTTTGTGAAATAAGGTTTTTGCAAAAGAGAAGAAGAAAACTAACGTTCAGTGTGTTAGCAAAGGAACTGATTCCCATGGCTCCATATTTTTAAATTTGGATTTCCCTTGAGAGAGAAAGAGAGCAAGCACATGGGTCACAGGACTCAAGGAGAAAGGGGACATGTGGGTGGAGTGTGAGCTTGTGATGCCTGCTCCCGTGGTTTTCCCTCTGCCCCTACTGCTCCACTGGAACAGTTTGGACAAAGGCCACTGTGACCCCCACTCACTGCTGCATCCAGCAGTTGGCTTTCAGTTCTTCTTTGCTTGACATCTTTGTAGCTTGGGACTCTGGTGGCCAGGCCCCCTGCTTGGGAAGCACCTCTGGTTTTCCTTTGTCCATTTCATAGTCTGCTCCATGAACTCTTCTTCCTGTGCCTGACTCTTCAGTCCAGGGCCTGTCCTCAGCCTGCTGCTCTTCTTCCCCATACCCTCTTCCCCAGTGGTTCTGTCCTCTCCAGCGCTTGAGTTGCTGCCAGGTCTGTCTTTCTAAACTCCAGTTCTCATCAATTGATTCCCTTAAGAAGATCCAGGAATAGCTACCCACTGCTCAAATGATAACATTCAAACACTTCCTGGAGGTACAGGTTCAGCATCTTTTTGCGCCTCCACTTCCTTTCCACCTGCCCTCTCCAGCCTTCCCTCCTCCTCCTCCTCCTCCCCTTCATACCCTCTGAGTCAGCCAGTGACATTATCAACATTTCTGGAATGCACCAGGCTATTCCTTGCTCCCATACCTTTGACTCCATCTGGACTACTCACCCACACACTTCCTTACCTGGAAAACCCTACTCATCCTTTGAGACTCTGCTGCAAGGTCACTCCATTCATAAGGGCTTTCCTCATCTTCCTGTGGAGTTCATTCATCCATCCATTCATTCATTCATTCATTTGTAATAGATGTAGATGCAAAGCCCTATGATAAGGCTGAGTGTTGAGGGCAAGAACCCACATCATACACACTTTAGCTCACAGTTCCTATCTCAGATATTGCCTTGCTTACATGATAGCTGCTCCCAAGCCCTACCCCTTGAGGCCAAGGAGGGTGACTTATTCCTCTTTCTACCCAAGTGATAGTAGGCACTAAAACATGCTTGTTCAATTAAATTGAAGGAGAAGAATTACCGAGAAAAGACCTCTGGGTTTGGCCATTCAAACACTTTTGATAAACTTTGGGTGCCGATGTACTAAAGTTTAGGGGTGGGGGTGAAAGGAATGAGGCTTTTTCTCCTAAGGGTTAAGGAGAAGCTAGGAATTGGTACCACTGTAGGTCACTTGCTTGAGAAATGTTATCAGTGATATGAGGCAGGAAACAGGATGACGGTAAGATTGAGTGATGGCAGAGTTCAGCATATTTTAAAAGACAGACAGGGAAGAGCTAGTCGAAGCAGACTTAAGACGCTGGTAAGAGGCAATGTTGCAGAAGAAAATGACAAAGAAAGCTAAGTTCTTTTCTTTTTGGGGGAGGGGTGGGAGACAGGTGAACCTTATACAGGCCTGGGGACAGCTCTTCCTCTAAGATGGAAGGGAAGGCTAGAAAGTGGAGGAGTAATAGCAGCCACTTCAGGTGCCTGCCTTATGCCAGACTCTTTCATTTCTATTACACTTAATCCTCAGACAGTCTTCATTTTCAGATAAGGAGAATGGCTCAAAGTGTTTCAGTGGTTTTCTACCTGGCAACACATTAGAATTCCCTGAGGAATTTGTTAAAACAGTACACCTGGGGCTCACTCCCAGCTTTCCTGATTTAATTTGATCTGAGAAAGAACACTGGCATCAGGATTAAGTTCTTCAGGCGACATTTTTTTTTTTTTTGCAGACGGAGTTTCGCTCTTGTCCTGCGGGCTGGATGCAGTGGCACGATCTCTGCTCACTGCAACCTCCGCCTCCTAGGTTCAAGCACTTCTCCTGTCTCAGCCTCTGGAGTAGCTGGGATTACAGGTGCACACCACCACCCCCAGCTAATTTTTGTGTATTTGTAGTAGAGACTGGGTTTCCCCATGGTTGGTCAGGCTGGTCTCGAACTCCTGACCTCAGGTGATCTACCCGCCTCGGCCTCCCAAAGTGCTGGGATTACAGGCATCAGCCACCATGCCCGGCCCAGGTGACTCTTATGTACAGAGTGGAGAACCAATGTAAGAAATCTATCAGAAGTGACCCGCTTGCTGGGATGGATCTTCATTCAGGTCCGCCAATCCCAAAGCCCTTTCTCTTTCTCCTAGCACTGTGATCCTGAGTGTGGGTCCCAGAGCAGCAGCATCAGAAACACCTGGGAGCTTTTCTAACCGAAACAGTAGGTCTTACCTACTAAGTAAAAAACTCTGGGGTGGGGCCCAGCAATGCGGTTTAATAAGACCCCCGGGCGGTTCAAGTTTGAGACCCACCACTCTGAAGTGTTGCTACTCAGTGTGATCCACAGCTGTGTAGCATCAATATCATGATGTCAGAAATGCAGAACCTCAGGTCCCCTAAGACCTGCTGAATCAAAATTTGTGTTTAGCAAGATCCTGAGATGCTTCGCATGGTTAGAGTTTGAGAAGTAGACCCTTAGGCCACTAGTTTCCAAACCTGGCCAATGATCAGAATGAACACACTTTTTAAAAAGAAAACTACAGATTCCCTGTAATCCCAGCACTTTGGGAGGCCGAGGAGGGCGGATCACTTGAGGTCGGGAGTTGGAGACCAGCCTGGCCAACATGATGAAATTCTGTCTCTACTAAAAATACAAAAAAATTACCAGGCATCATAGTGGGCACCTGTAATCCCAGCTACTTGGGAGGCTGAGGCAGGAGAATCACTTGAACCTGGGAGGCAGAAGTTGCAGTGAGCCAAGATTGTACCACTGCACTCTAGCCTGGGCAACAGAGCAAGATTGTCTCAAAAACTACAGATTCCCCAGATATTCCACACAAGTTTCTAACTAATCAGGTCTGAGTTCACACCTAGGTCCCTTTTTGAAAGCTCCCCATAAATCTGATGACAGATTAGGGACTGCTCCGCTCCACAATGCTGCTCTCTGTAGAAGTGGAAATTTTCTGAGTATATTCTTTGTCCCAGGCCCCTCAAAAAGTGCTTTCCTCACAACTAGAGTTGCTAAATTTAGCAAATGAATATACAGAATGCCTAGTCAAATTTGAATTTCAGATAAAGAGCAAATACTTTGTTAGTATAAGTATGTCTTAAATATTGTGTGGGCTATACTTATTAAAATTATTTTAAGTAGTGAAAACTGGTTTAGCAAACTTACTAGTTAAAAATTAAATTTTTAGCCGGGCGCGGTGGCTCACGCCTGTGATCCCAGCACTTTGGGAGGCTGAGGCGGGCGGATCACAAGGTCAGGAGATCGAGACCACGGTGAAACCCCATCTCTACTAAAAATACAAAAAAAATTAGCCGGGCGCGGTGGCGGGCGCCTGTAGTCCCAGCTACTCAGGAGGCTGAGGCAGGAGAATGGCATGATCC
>NW_012103109.1:1754659-1764213 GCF_000951045.1 Mandrillus leucophaeus | reverse complement strand
CTCCCAAGTAGCTGGGACTACAGGCCCCCACCACCATGCCTGGCTAATTTTTATATTTTTAGTAGAGACAGGGTTTCACCATGTTGGCCAGGCTGGTCTTGAAATCCTGACCTCAAATGATCCACCTGCCTCGGTCTCCCAAAGTTCTGGGATTACAGGCATGAGCCATTGCACCTGGCCCAAACATTTGTTTCTTATTTGCATTACATATCCATAGAGGTCAGCTATCTCCTCATTCTGTGACCAAGGCTCATAGGAGGTTTCTAACTAAGACATTTTTGTTCTCCTGAAAAAGAAAAAAAATAAAAGTGTGACATGGCTCTTAAAGCTTGGGTGACCAACTATCCCTGTTTGCCCAGGAATGGGAGTTTCCTGGATACAACACTTTAGTGTTAAAACCAGAGTAGTCCTCATCTTCGGGAAACTGAAGTTGGTCACCCTACAATAAAGCTTCTACCCGAAAGTGGTGCGCACCACTTCCATTGGCCAAAAAAGTCATATGACCAAGTTTGTCATCAGGGAGTGAGCATTATAATCGTCCAGTATTCAGGCACCCTGTAGGATAAACATACCCAATAGCAATAACTTAAGCACAGCCTTAGAATGACCCTGTATGGCAGACGCACCTGAGTGTGTGCTCTGAGCTAGAGAATCTGGGAATGGCCAACCCAGAGATTCCTTCCTGTCTATGAGGAACATGTGAGCTCCACCCCACTCCCTCCCTGTCTGGTAGAATGTGGGCCGTATAGGGTATGAAGGCCATTTGTTTTAGGTTAAATGCAGGTTACCAGGCGAAGGTTGTTAAGGGGAGGGTGTTAAGTGAAAATGCTCTATAAACTGCATGCTCTTTGCAAGTGGTTGCGTTTTTCCTGTCCAGTCTGTCGCTGCTGGAGACTCTCCCCTGTATGTAAGCCCCTAATAAAACCCTATGTCTTTTTTTTTGTTTGTTTGTTTTCAGATGGCGTTTTGCTCTTGTTGCCCAGGCTGGAATGCATTGGCACAATCTTGGCTCACTGCAACCTCCACATCCTGGGTTCAAGCGGTTCTCCTGCCTCAGCCTCCCAAGTAGCTGGGATTATAGGTGCTCAACACCATGCCCAGGTAATTTTTTATATTTTTAGTAGAGATGGGGTTTCACCATGATGGCCAGGCTGGTCTCGAACTCCTGACCTCAGGTGATCCACTCACCTTGGCCTCCCAAAGTGCTGGGATTACAGGTGTGAGTCACCGTGCCCGGCCAAAACCCCATGTCTTATTTCCTACCTTTGGGTCTCTTCTTTGGCCTTTTGAACCTGGTGCCTTCCCTACTGAGGTTAATTAGGGTTCAGCAAAACAGACCCATGGAGAGGAGCAATGAGTATTTAATAAGGCAGTCTACCACAGAGAGCAAGTGGAGGCACACTCCAGGAAGGCACATGCCCTCAGCAGGAGGAAAATAGAAAAGGAAGGCCCTTCCAGATGGCAGAGCCAAGGTCCATGAAGGAGAATGGCCTGAGAATCCCCCTTCTTCCAGGGGCAGGACTAAGACCTAATCTAGAAATATTCCCTCTCCCCAGCATAAGGGGCCCCTTATGATGTCAGCCCAGTAGAATTTCAAGATGTCTATAGATCAATGATTACCAATATCTCCTGTCCACATGCTACTCTAGAAGTTTGCCCACTCCCTCATGCCTTGAACCTGTAAAAACTGTGTAACCTTGACCAATATCATGTTTCTCATTCTTTCCTTTCTAAATAATGTTAGAAATGCAGAACCTCAGGTCTTCCCCCAGGTCTGCTGAGTGTTTACTGAGATTACCCCATCCCTGTTCTTCCTTGTCCCATGGGGTGTGTGGAGGGCTGATAACTAGACTTCTTAGTTCTGGATCTCCAGACCAAGATGAAACCACATCCATACCCAATGTATGAACTACCATGAGCTCTTGGACTTCATGTCTGATGATATGGTTAGATGGGAATTGGAGTTGTCTCCTGTGAGAACGTGTGAGTTTATTTTGCAGAAAAGAGGGAAACAAGTATTTGTGACTAAGGGGGAATATTGAGGTAGGTTGTATTAGGGATGCAAATAATTGTGACAAGGAGGGATACTACGGTAGTTTGTGATACTATTTCAAAATATCTGTTGCCCCTCCAGGAGTGTTCTTTCTGGGTCCCTTTCTACATAGGGATTATATTTGTAACCCATTGACCTTAGGCTTAGCCATGTGACTTGCTTTGGCCAATAGAATGGGAGTAGAATGAACACATGTCACTTCTGAGCAGGAGTTTGAAGAAAAATCACGACTCACCATTGTTTCTTTTTCTTCTATCTGGAGACCAGATAGAGACTGCTCCTTCAGCCTGGATCCCAGAACAGAGTTACAATCCACAACATCTGTATAGTATAAGTGAGAAATAACTGGAGTTATAAGCCACTGAGATTTTGGTGATGTTTGTTACCACAACACAACCAAGCCTACCCTTTCTTCCTGATACAAGAGTAAATAGCCAGGTGCGGTGGCTTGTGCCTGTAATCCCAGCACTTTGGGAGGTTGAAGAGGGCAGATCACTTGAGGCCAGGAGTTCAAGACTAACCTGGTCAACATGGTGAAGCCCTGTATCTACTAAAAATACAAAAATTAGCCGGGCATGGAGGTACGCACCTGTAATCCCAGATACTTGGGAGGTTAAGGCAGAAGAATCACTTGAACCTGGGAGGCAGAGGTTGCAGTAGGCTGAAATCATGCCACTGCACTCCAGCCTGGGTTACAGAGCAAGACTCCATCTCCAAAAAACAAACAAACAAACAAACAAAAAAAAGAGTCAATGAACAAGATCACAGGAGAATGCTTCTGTGTGATTCCATTTTTACGAAGTTTGCAAGCAGGCAAAACTAAACAGTATATTATTTAGGAAAAAACCTGGAGTGGCAAAATTATAAAGAAAGCAAGAGCATGAGTAACACAGAACTCACAAGCTTGGTTACTTTTGACTGAGGGTCAGAGAAACACAATTGGAGAGTTCTAAACTACTAATATTTACTCTCTTGTTTGTGAATTTTACAACTTAAAGAAAAAGATTATGCCTGTAATCCCAGCTACTTGGAAGGCTGAAGGGGGAGAATCATTTGAGGCCAGTGATTTGAGACCAGCCTTGGCGAAATAGTGAGACCCCATCTTTAAAAAAAATTACTTAATCAGCCAGGCATGGTTGTGCATGCCTGTAGTTCCAGTTGCTCTAGAGACTGAGACAGGAGGATTGCTTGTGAGCCCAGGAGTTTGAGGCTGCAGTAAGCTATGATTGTGCCACTGTACTCCAGCCTGGGCAACAGAGAGAGACCCTGTCTCTTAAAAAAAAAAAAAAAAAAAAGAAAAAAGAAAAGAAAAGATAAAAAGAGTTTGTCAGACTGTTTTCCAAGAGGACATACCAATATCTCCTGTCCACATGCTGTTCTAGAAGCTTTCCTTTGGGAGGCTGAGGTGGGTAGATCACAAGGTCAGGAGTTCGAGACCAGCCTGGTCAATATGGTGAAACCCCATTTCTACTAAAAATACAAAAATTAGCAGGGTGTGGTGGCATGCGCCTGTAGTCCCAGCTACTTGGGAGGCTGAGGCGGGAGAATCACTCGAACCCGGGAGGTGGAGCTTGCAGTAAGCCGAGATGTAGCCACTGCACTCCAGCCTGGGCAGCAGAGCAAGGCTCCATCTCAAAAAAAAAAAAAAAAAAAAAAAGGAAGCTTGCCCACTTCCTCATTCCTTGAACCTGGGAAAACTGTGTAACCTTGACCAATATCACATGGTGCCATATGGCACTCTGTGACTTCTGAGGCCAGGTCATAAAAATGCCATGCACTTGTGCTTTGCTTTCTTGGGACACCTTCTCTTGGACCCCAGTTACCAGCTAGTCTGACAAAGCCCAACTAGCCTGTGTGCAGAGAATACATAGAGGGACCACGTGTAAGTGTCTGGGCTGACAGCCCAGCTGAGGTTCCAGCCAAACCACCAGACATGTGGGTGAAGACACCTCCAGATGACTCTAGCCCCCAATTGTTGAGTCTTTCTCAGCTTTCAGGTCTTTCCAGCTCAGGTACCAGACACCAGGGAGCAGAGGCTGGCCACCCCTGCTAGTTGCTGTCTAATTTCCTGACTCAAAGACTCCGTATGCAAAATAAAATGGTTGTTTTGTGCTACTTAGATTGGGGGTGGTTTGTTATGTAGCAGTACATAACTGAAATCATTTATACATGCACACACACAGAGTTTATGTGTGTGTGTGTGCGTGCATGCATGTGTGTGTATATAAAAATCTCTCCCTTGGGCCCTATAAAAATAACATTAGATGGTTAGTTGCCCACAGAATGCCCTGCGGGAGACCCTGAGCGGTAGAAGTCCTACAGGGGAGAAAAACAGGAAAAGACTGTGAAGTCTAGGGTTTGGCCTTTGAGAAAGAAATTCTCTCTTCTTCTGTGGTAAAGAAGAGGAAGGTGATTCAGTATTTGTGGCCAGAGAGTCCCACTAGACCGTTTCTTTCATGTGATCATTCACTGGTTTATTGAAGAATAAGTTTACTCATTACCAGTGGCTGATCATCTATAGGCATCAGGCTGTGGGTGGAGAGCCCAGTGTGCCATGGTACCTACCTCAAGGTTTGGACCCTCGGAGCCCAGAAGGGAAAGATGAAAAACAAGTGAATAGAGTTTGCTTCACAGAGTGTTAGGATAGAAGCAAGCAGGAGGTGCTGTAGAACTCCAGCCAGGTCTCAGGGAAGACACCTGGGGTGTTGGGGAAAAGCCGAGTGTTGGGAAAAAAGCTGAGGCAGGGCTTGCGTGTCTGACATAATGTAAAAGAGTCTTGGAACATGTCTGGGGCCCAGGGTCTGAAACCCCTTGTGGCCTTTGGAACACCAAGCTCTGGGCCAAAGGATGGAAGGCTGCCTTGCCACACCACAATCTAAGCCCAGGGCATAAAACTCCTTGTGGCTTCGACGGAATCCAGGGTTCAGGGTTTAAAACCTCTTGTGGCCTCTGAAATGTGTCTAGAGTTGCTGGCTCCTTGCTTCTAGCACTCCCAGGCTAATAGATTGATTGTATCTTAAACTAGAAGAACACGTTTCCCATTATCTCAAGTAGCAGAACATGTTCCATACACTGCAAAGAAAATGCTAAACTGTCACAGCTGTAGATCATGTGCTTTCTACACTGCTTTCTTTCAACCCCCACATCCTCACCACCTGCTTCTTTGTTTGATCACCAATAAATAGTGCGGGCTTCCAGAGTTTGGGGCCTTAGCAGCCTCCATACTAGCGTTGGCCCCCTGGTCCCACTTTATGCACTCTTAACTTGTCTTGTCTCATTCCTCTGACTCTGCTGGACTTTGTAGCCCCTGTGTCCTGGTGTTTGGTCTGATCACCCCAACATGGGGCCCCACCATCAATTCACATCTGCTCTCTCAACCCTATAGAATCCGGAGCAGAAAGAGCTGTGAATCCCAAGACTTTCTGCCGCTTGTTTATTCAGAGCCCAAACTCACTAAGCATGGTGACCTCACAAGGATTCAGTCACGTTTTCCAAACCTCATGGCATCTGGAGAAAGGATGACTAACACAGTCGTGCCATGCCACTGTGCATTCAGGGGCTCAGCTGCAGACACCAAAGGGAACTGTCTCACCACAGCTTGACTTGGCCTCTTGGCTGGCCCATGGCTCTGTTGCCCTGCTGCAACGATTACCCTTTACTGAAAAGGTATCTTGCTCAGCACAGGTTTCTGCCCAACCCTTCTGCTGTGGCTTTGGCTGGAAAGACCTGAAGCACCCCCTATTTACTTGTGTGAGCAGGCAGCAGTGTTCCTCCATGCCTTGAGAAGGAGATACGGTAGGAGAATGCCTTGGTGACAAGGATGCCCAAGGTATTGGGTTGAAATGTGTCCCCCAAAAATATATGTTCAAGTCCTAATCCCTGGTATCTGTGAATGTGACCTTATTTTGAAATACGGTCTTTGAAGACGTAATCAAGTTAAGATGAGGTCATACTGGATTAAGGTAGGCCCTAATGCCAATGACTGGTATCTTTATAAGAAAAAGGAGGAGGAGATTTGAATACAGAGAGATACACAAGGAAGAAGGCCAAGTGCAGATGCTGGAATGATGCATCTACAAACCAATACCACTAAGGATTGCCAGCAACCACCTGAAGAGAGGAGAGAGGCAAGAAAGGGATCCTTCTTTGTATCCCTCAGAAGGAATCAATCCTGGCCAAACTTTGATTTTGAACTTCTAGCCTCCAGAACGGTTAGAGAACAAATTTCTGTTGTTTTAAGCCCCCAGGTTTATGGTACTTTGTTACAGCAGCCCTAGGAAACTCAGGGAAAAAATCCTAAATATTGCACAGCTTTCTCTTTCCAAAGAGAGGATATAGAGGAGTGGTCACAAACACAAACATTTTAGTGATGCACACACCTGGTCCAAACTCTGAATCAATCATTCACTCATTAATGTCTTTGGATGATTGAACCTGAGTTTCCTTATGTGCAAAAGTAATAAAATGTACCCTTCAGATAATATATGTAAAGTGCCAGGAACATAGCAAGTATTGCGTAAATGGTAGCCAATACCAGTATACTAACCTCAGATTCCATTCTCTGCAATTACCAAGGAAGCCTACCTTTTCCATGGGATCCTGCATTAGGACAGAAGCAAGCAGGGTGCTGTTATTTCTATATCATGGGGGGCTTCTGGAAGGAAAGAGTTAGCACATGCTTGAAGATAACCAAAGCTAGAGTCTGCATAGACATAAGGAGGGTGAGGCAAAGTGGGGAAGCTAAAACTTCTCTGGAAAATTGTGGAAAAGCCTATATTCATTTGGAATAGAAGGGATCTTAGTCAGTTATGCTGCATTTAATGAAATGCCTCCTTGATGTGCATTTAAACAAAGTAGTGTCTAAGATCATTGTTTGTTCTTAGGAAGGGAGTGTTTGGCATTAATTTTATCCAAGAGCAAGCTACAGATTGTCAGGAAAAGAAACAAGAGCCCTCAGGAGGAAGAGGATGCATATCATATGCCAGAGGGCAGGACCTCCAAAGTGGTGAGACTGGGGATGCCCAAGTCCGCCCTGAACAATTCTGTTGAAGCCCCCTAACATGGTGTTATTCTAGACCCTTAATTAACGTTTCTGGAAAATGTGCTATGGACAATGATTCTAAATGGGTTTGCCATAACAGGTGGATGGGAGTAGAGGCAGAGGTATTCTAAACTGATACCAACCTAGTAGGAAGGAGGGTTTCCTTGAAGGAGGAGGTGGAGAATCACACCAATGATGGAGGAGGGGCTCTCTGAGCTGGAAAGAATTGGATGTGTTGAGTCTGGAAGGAAAGGCCAAGATCCAAGATGCCCATAGCACCCATGTTTTTTCTTTTATCCAGTAGACTTACATTTAGGCTCTAGATTTTTGGGGAGGAGTGTACATACTCATGATAAAATCACAGAGAAAAGCATGGGAATGGTTAACACAAAAATCAGGATAGCGATCCCTCAGGGGGGATGAGAGGGCAATGACATGGGGCAGGGCCTACAGGTACTTCCAAGGTCCTGCAAATGCTCTATTTCTTCAGCTAGGAGTAGCATACAGACTGTTCATTTTGTTAGTATTCTTGAAGCTTAACATATACATTACATCCTCTCCTGTGTGATATATTTCTTAATAAAAATTGGAAAGATTGTTCATCACTGAAAAGTTTATTAAGCAAAAAAACTATAATCAAGTGTTCATTGTTAGCAATCTAGTTAAATAACTTATAAAATATCTGTTGAACAATATACCAAATAGTCATTAAAAATAATAATGTAATTATACTTTGTTGACATGAAATGATGTCTAGAATATATTAAGTGGAAAAAGCAGCCTAAAGAACTATTTGTACCAAGTGTCCATCAACAGATAAATATAAGAACACAATGTTGGCCAGGCGCCATAGCTCACTCCTGTAATCCCAGCACTTTGGGAGATCGAGGCAGGCAGATCACCTGAGGTCAGGAGTTCGAGACCAGCCTGGCCAACATGGTGAAACCCTGTCTCTACTAAAAATACAAAAAATTAGCCGGGCATGGTGGCACACACCTGTAGTCCCAGTTACTTGGGACGCTGAGGCAGGAGAATCGCTTGAACCCGGGAGGCAGAGGTTGCAGTGAGCTGAGATTGTGCCACTACACTCCAGCCTGGGCAGCAGAGCGAGACTCTGTCTCAAAAAAAACAAAAAAAAAAACAAAAAAAAGACACAATGTTATATATAAATACATACAAAGAAAGGAAATTCTGACACGTGCTATGCTATAACGTGGATGGAGCTTAAAGGCATTATGCTAAATAAGCCAGATACAAGAGGGCAAATACTGTATGATTCCACTCAGATGAGATACCTAAAGTCACCAAATTATGCAGACACAAAAAGCAGAATGGTGGTTGTCAGGGGCTGGGGGGAGGGGTAATGGGGGTTCTTATTTAATGCAGGGGTCCTCAACTCCTAGGCCACGGACCGGCACCTGTCCGTGGCCTGTTAGGAACCGGGATGCACAGCAGGAGGTGGTTTCAGAGGTGGCAGAGGTGGAAGAGTTTCACGCTGAAAACATCCCCCCCACCCACCCTGTCCATGGAAAAATTGTCTTCCATGAAACCAGTCTAGTGCCAAAAAGGTTAGGGACCGCTGACTTGATGGGTGCAGAGTTTCAGTTGGAGAAGATGAAAAAGTTCTGGAAGTGAATTGTGGTGATAGATGTACAACAATGTGAATGTATTTAGTGCCACACAGGACCGTACACTCAAACATGCTTAAACTGGTAAATTTTGTTATTTATGTTTTAACACAATTTAAAAATCTGTATGTATAGTATGAATACTCCCCTTTCTCTTTGTGTTTATGTGTGTGATGTGATGTGGGGTGTGTGTGTGTGTGTGTGTGTGTGTGTGTGCATGTGTAAGAGACACACAGAGAGAGAGAGAGTCAGAGATTCATTGAGAATGCATATATAGGAAAAGAGTCTGGTAGGACTTATATTAATATATCAACAGTGGTTATCTTTTGGTAGTCAGATTGCTGGTGATTTTTATTTATTTCCTTATATTTCATGCTTTTCTATATTCTAGGAGTTTTGTTTATGAGAAAATTTTTCATATGTAATAAGAAAAAAATACACCTGACCTCAAAATAAAGGAATTCCATACTCTATCAAGAAGCAGCAGTTTTTGGCCAGGCATAGTGGCTCACACCCGTAATCCCAACACTTTAGGAGGCTGAGGCAGGGGGATCACTTGAGGCCAGCAGTTGAAGACCAGCCTGGCCAACATGGGGAAACCCCATGTCTACTAAAAATACAAAAATTAGCCGGGCATGGTGGCGTGTGCCTGTAATCCCAGCTACATGGATGGCTGAGGCACGAGAGTTGCTTGAACCCAAGAGGTAGAGATTACAGTGAGCTGAGATCACGCCACTGCACTCCAGCCTGGGTGACAGAGGGAGACTCTGTCTGAGAAAAAAAAAAAAAAAAAAAAAAAATTAGCTGGGCATGGTGGCACACACCTGTAGTC
>NW_012103109.1:1752483-1753602 GCF_000951045.1 Mandrillus leucophaeus | reverse complement strand
TGTTGGCCAGGCTGGTCTCAAACTCCCGACCTCAGGTGATCCACCCGCCTCAGCCTCCCAAAGTGCTGGGATTACAGGCGTGAGCCACCATGTCCGGTCCCCAGTAGGTAGTTTTTCAATCCTTCCCTCCCTTCTTTCCTCCCTCCCCATTTTTGGAGTCCCCAGTGCCTATTTCCATCATTATGTCCATGAGTACCCACTGTTTAGCTCTACTTACAAGTGAGAACATGCGGTATTCGATTTTCCGTTTCTTCATTAAATAATTTAGGATAATGGCCTCTAGCTGCATTCCTGTTTCTGCAAAGGACATGATTTCATTCTTTTTTTCTATGGCTGCAGAAAATACTCTCAATCCGCATCGTTTATGCAGTCTTTTTTTCAAATGAAACTTAAAAATGCACAGGACAAACCTAGGAAAGAAATATAAAAAAAAATTAATAGTTTGCTTCTGGGTAGTGAGATGATGGACACTTCCCCCTTTGTCTTTATTCTTACACGTTTCAAGTGTTCCACAGTGAACATAAATCACTTAAAATCTGCAGGAAAAAGCTTCAAACAACTTCCTACATATAAAAGAAGAAACAAATTATACTTGGACTTGGTGCTCTAGTCTTAACTGCTAGGCCTCTGTGTATATCAGGGTGGCCCATTGAGAATGTGACCTGTGTTTTGTCTGTTTGTTGTAGCATGGAAGGTTCCTGTTTGTGCTGGGATGGGGCAGAGGGCAAATAAGTCTTCAGGTTTTTATATTTGTGTTCTTCATGGTAAAGCTTTAGTATGGAGAAAATGAGCAAACAAATTCTTTGTTTTGGGAGGAGTTAGTGTTTCTTAAAAAAAGGCTGGCCGGGCGAGGTGGTGCGTGCCTGTAATCCCAGCACTTTGCAAAGCCTAGGCGGGTAGATCACCTGAGGTCAGAATTTCACGACCAGCCTGACTAACATGGTGAAACCCCATCTATAGTAAATACAAAAAAATTATCTGGGCATGGTGGTGGGTGCCTGTAATCTGAGCTACTTGGGAGGCTGAGACAGGAGAATTGCTTGTACCTAGGAGGAGGATGTTGCAGTGAGCCGAGATTGCGCCATTGCACTCCAGCCTGGGCAACAAGAGCAAAACTCC
>NW_012103109.1:1747598-1748912 GCF_000951045.1 Mandrillus leucophaeus | reverse complement strand
AAAAAAAAAAAAAAAAAAAAAGCAGCAATTGTGACTGATTAAACAGACCTGACATAGTCAAATGAGTAAGATAAAAGAAAATGAAAAGGAAGTTATTTTCCAATAAAAGTAATGCATTCAGTAAGCACCGGAAATCAATAAGGTAAGACAGGCTGGCTTTAGCGTCTCTTCTTTGACATACTCATGCTCATGTAATAACCGAACAGCTTCTGAAACTGCTCCTATTCTTTTCTTGCTAGTCTTAGAACCACCCCCCAACCCCTGGCCCTTCCTAAATGTATTTTTTAAAAATCAATTCCAGCTGGGTGCCAAAACAAACGAAAATCAATTCCATAACTTCCTCCAGTCTTACTCGTAGGGTACCTTCTGCCCAAATGCCTGAACGACCTTTATATTCCTGACGAACAGCAAACTCGGGGCCTTAAACACCCTTCTTCACACACTGTGCTTTTTCCTGGATATCAGCGTGGTCTCAGGACCCTAGCCATCTTTCCTTTCAGCCTTCAGTTTCAAAAGATTTCTTTCCATCTGTGTGCTGTATCTTCCAGCATTCCTATTTTTGAAATAACCTCAGGCTTTGGTGGTAGCTGTGAGCTTAAACCTTATTGCTCTGCCTGCTCCCGTTCCTTGAAGCCTGGCCTACTGTTCCCTCGCTGCAAGCTCAGTCACTTCTGACTGGTGTAGCTTCAGCCTCACGATCATGCAAACTATGGCATAGGCATATTATGAATAGTTAGACTGCTATTAATATGTTTGCCTTGGGAAAATATTCTTTTTAAAATGATCTTTTTTGGCCCAGCCACCGTGGCTCACATCTGTAATCCTAGGACTTTGGGAGGCTGAGGCGGGCAGATTACTTGAGCCCAGGAGTTCAAGACCAGCCTGGGCAACATGGCAAAACCGCATTTCTACAAAAAATTATTGAAAATCAGCCAGTTGTGGTGGTGCACACCTGTAGTCCCAGCTACTGGAGAGCCTGAGGTGGGAAGATTGCTTGACCCTGGGAAGTTGAGGCTGCAGTGAGCCGAGATTGTGCCACTGCACTCCAGTCTGGGTGACAAAGTGAGACCCTGTCTCAGAAAAAAATAAATAAATAACTGTTTTGAATTGTTTAGATTCAGGAGGTACATGTGCAGGTTTATTACATGAGTATATTGCATAATGCTGAGGTTTGAGCTTCTATTGAACCCATCACCCAAATAGTGAACACTATACCCAGTAGGTCGTTTTTCTTTTTTTTCCTGAGATGGAATTTTGCTCTTGTTGCTCAGGCTGGAGTACAATGGTGCGATCTCGGCTCACTGCAACTTCTGC
>NW_012103109.1:1743181-1746194 GCF_000951045.1 Mandrillus leucophaeus | reverse complement strand
AAAAAAGAAAGGAAAAGAAAAAGGCCTTGGAGTGGTTCTCAGGGGCTGGTTGAATGGACAAGCTTTTCAATGAGACACTGCTGTCTGAATCCAGATTCCGCTTTGAATGGAAAAGGCTGCATAAATGCCTGGAAGACCTGGGAACCAAGAGGCAATGCATTGGGAGCCCAAGAGGGGCCCCCAAGTTCATGGAGGACCTGCGTTCCACAGCTGGCCTGGGCAGGGGACAGTGGAGTGAGGTTCTCCTTCGGCCACGGACCCTGCAGCAGGGAGAAGGAACTGCAGTAGGAGACTCAAGTTTACCATTTCCCATTGACAGCAGAGTCTGGTGGACTTCCTTGGTGGCAGATTCCTCTGCGATGGCAGCCTGCCCTCTTACCTAATTTCCGGGGATCAATTACTGCCCTGGAACCCACCATCTCTGGAATGGCACCTGTGACTGCTGTGCCATTCTGTATATTATGGGGTAGACAGTCGTACTTCTCAAGCCCATCCCTATGATAGAGTTCAATTCTCCAGTTCATGGTTCAAGAGTTATTTTTCCCCTTTCATTTCATCCAAACCACTGTCTGCCCCACATTGTGACAAGAAATTCAGGGCTGCCTTTCCAAGTTATGAGTTGTGACCAATGATCAAACTAATGAATTTTGATCAAATCTGTGGGTCAGAAAATGGGAACAGGAAGTAATCTGTAGGTGTCTCCCAGGGACAAATAAATACCCAGTTTGGGTTTCCTCCAGGTCTAGTCTAGGGAGGCAGGTGGTCAGAACCGTGCCAGCTTGTCTAGCCACAGTGAACATTTTGTGAGGATGTGAGTGGGTGCCAAGTAGCTGGCCTGGGTGGGCAGAGATACCCGTCTTCCTGGATCCCCTGGAATGTGGGCATTGGTGAGACTGCAGATCTGTGACCAGGTACAACAGAGAAGAGAGCCCCAAACATAGAAGGGGGCATGATGGGAGATGCTGGAGAGGAGAGAAAATTTCCATTTGGCTTTTTCAGCTTCTTGTCAGGTCCTCAGAGCACAGCATCTTGGCAGCTTTCTGAGTGCCCCATTCCTAGTCTTTCTTCATGAATTTTTCATTTCAGGCAAAGAGCCTTTATATCTTGCTGGAGCTGCTTTCCCATCAGCTGGTGACTGGGCAGATGAAGGTTGCATTAAGGCAGGAATTATCCATCCCTTGAGAGAGAAATGACACTCTGTGCCCTTGAAAGGACGGCTTCTGTGCCACCACTCATTACCGTAGGCCTCTGTCCAACGTTGGGTTGCTGTTTTTATTGAGATATTGTTGAGGACTGAAAGAGAAAGGCTTCAAGGGCAGATACTATGGTCCTGTCTGAAGGGTGAGGTCTTTCCTGCTGCTAATCTTTGGACATGATGGGGGCTCCACAGCAAGAAAGAGGAATTAAGAAGGGACTTGGCCTCTCACAATCCAGATTTCCAGGAGTCTCGATGTCCAGGGGCACTCCTGAGGGATGGAGTGAGTTAAGGATGTCATCTCTCCCTGCCCCCATCTCCCGGGCCCAGAGCAGGAGAAGCTCCTGCTGTGCACCTTCTCGGGCCATGCTCCTTCTTACAAAGGGAGTCCATACACCCACCCAAGACTAGGCTCCATGTACCAGGACCCCAGAGTTTCTGTCCAAATTACAGCAAGCCCCCTTCTGGGCCTGCAGGGGCATCTTCATTTTCTCTGGGTCTCTCTTCCCAAGAGTGGACTCACTCCCTGTGTTCACACGCTAAGTCCTAGGAATGGCCAAGGGGTAGCTGTTGTCAGGGTTGCAAGGGGTGTGGGTGTGGAGGAAGCTTGGACGTGTGAGCTGGAATATCGACGTGTATGTGAGGCTCCTCGCTATCTGACAGGATGAGCGTGGGTGGGTGGACCAGGGACCAGAAGTGGAAAGCCAGGGGAATGGATCTCCAAGGAGGCTGGAAATCCTAAAAGTCAACCTGGTCTTTTAGGTGGCAATGAATGTATCTACGTCAAGGCGGAAGGATGGAGCATACTTCATTTAAGGATTTACCAGTTTGAACAACTTGAAAATGTGCAGACATAGAGTATGTGAGCCTCCATTCGTTCTCTTGCCTGGGGCCCCACAAATGTTAGTGGGCTTAATTTGTAAGTGGGGAGCTAGGGAGTCCTAGTCCTGGGGTCCCTAATGGACTGGGTAGAGGGCCAAGAGCTGCAGGAAACAAGTCAGACCTGGCAAACTAAAGTTTTTACTCACGGTGTCCTCTGAATCTATATTCTTTTTCTTAGTCCTCAGCTTCTAGGACAGTGTGATCGGAATGTTCTGGCAGGTTTCTTTTTTCTTTTCTTTTTTTTTTTCCAGTCCTTCATATTAATAGCGGATTTCACTGGGAAGCAGCATGGCGGCGATAGATGACCCCAGTTGGAGAGGGAGCAGCGCCACCCTGAGGCCATGGAGGGAATGGCAGCAGGAATGGGGGTGAGCCCAACGGCGCCTGCCTCTCAGGAGCCCAAGCACCAGGCACGCCCCCACCGTGATTCCGCGGCCAGGACTAACCAAGAAGGGGCTGTATTCTTACCCTCTTACCAAAAATAGCATTTTTCCCATTGAAGCTTCCCAAAGAACTCTCAGCTGTTTGCTAACCATGAAAATCAATCCTTGGAGCCCCAGAGGAGGCCAGTCCCCAACTTTCCAATGATCACTGTGTAACCCCTGCCCCACCTCTTCAGAAACCCCATCACCACTGCGCCAAACGCCAAAGGGAAGTGGGGATGAAGGAAGGGAGTTAGCTATGAGCAGCTTAGAAGAGCTAACCCGGGGGATGGCTTCTCAAGCATAACTCACATGCTTACAGAGGGGCTTCAGTAGATCCTTTACCCTTTTCACTTAACACTTTAAAAAATGGAATCACATTGGCCGGGTGAGGTGGCTCACGCCTGTAATCCCAGCACTTTGGGAGGCTGAGGCGGGTGGATCACCTCAGGTCAGGAGTTCGAGACCTGCCTGCTAACATGGTGAAACCCCGGTTCTACTAAAAATACAAAAA
>NW_012103109.1:1734501-1735661 GCF_000951045.1 Mandrillus leucophaeus | reverse complement strand
TGCTGGGATTACAGGCGTGAGCCACCGCGCCTGGCGCCTGAAGGAATTAAAGATTCAAATTCCTGCCACAATCCTGCACTGGGGCATGGTGTTCTTTCTTACTGTTTCATTCAAGTTGCAAAATCCATACATATTCTTGTAACTAGGCAAATATCTCCAACGCCATCTCCTGAGGTGAGCAATATTAACAGTTTTGTGAGGTTTTTTTTTCCTATTATTTTCCCTATGAAGATGCAAATAGATACAAATTTGCAAAAATTCATAAAGGGATTCCTACCTCCATTTATAAAATTTTAATTAAAAGCAAAAATCAGGCTAGGCATGGTGGCTCACATCTGTAATCCCAACACTTCGGGAGTCTGAGGTCAGAGGATTGCTTGAGGCCAGGAGTTTGAGAACAGCCTGTGCAACCTAGGCAGACTCTGTCTCCACAAAATATTTTTAAAAATTAGCTGGGCACGGTGACTCCAACTACTCAGGAGGCTGAGGCAGGAGGATTGTGTGAACCCGGCAGGTCAAGACTGCAGTGAGCCATGATCACGCCACTGCACTCCAGCCTGGATGACAGAGTGAGACCTAGTCTGAAAAACAAAAAAGCAAAAATCACATTATATAATTAGTTTGTAAGCTACATTTTCCCTTAGCCACATGTCATGATCATTTTGACAAGTAATATTGATTCATCTCACTTCATCTCACCCTTAAGAGCAGTTCAACATTTCATAGTACAGAATGTGCTGTGGATTATTCAACCACCCCCATATTGGTAGACATTTGGGGTGTTTCTAGTGATTTTTGCTATTATCAATAATATTGTGATAAACATCTCTGTAAATATTAGAAACTAGTAGGCCGAGAGTGATAGCTCACACCTGTAATCCCAGCACTTTGGGAGGCTTAGACCAGCAGATCACTTGTGCTCCAGAGTGCAAGACCAGTTTGGGCAACATGGTGAAACCTCGTCTCTACAAAAAATACTAAAAATTAGCTGAGCATGATGGCATTTGCCTGTAGTCCCAAGTACTCGAGAGGCTGAGGCAGGAGAGAGAGGATCACTTGAGTCCAGGAGGCAGACGTTGCAGTGAGATGAGATTGTGCCACTGCACTCCAGCCTGGGCGACGGAAATGAAACCTTGTCTCAAAAAAAAAAAAAAAAAAAA
>NW_012103109.1:1728565-1734036 GCF_000951045.1 Mandrillus leucophaeus | reverse complement strand
AAAAATTTTGTTTTAGACTGGGTTTCAATTCATCACTCAGGTTGAAGTACGGTGGCGCAATCATGGCTCACTACAGTCTTTTTTTTTTTTTAGACAGAGTTTTGCTCTTGTTGCCCAGGCGGAGTGCAGTGGCACGATCTCGGCTCACTGCAATCTCCACCTCCCGGGTTTAAACGATTCTCTTGCCTCAACCTCCCGGTAGCTGGGATTACAGGCATGCGCCACTATACCTGGCTAATTTTTGTATTTTTAGTAGAGACGGGGTTTCTCCATATTGGTCAGGCTGGTCTCAAACTCCCAACTTCAGGTGATCCACCCACCTTGGCCTCCCAAAGTGCTGGGATTACAGGTGTGAGCTGCTGTGTCTGGCCTCACTGCAGTCTTGAGCTCCTGGGCTCAAGTGATCCTCCCCGCCTCAGCCTCTAGGATAGCTGGGACTGCAAGTGTACGCCATAGAGATGGGGTCTTGCTAGGTTGTCCAGGGTGGTCTTAGACCTCTGGCCTCAGGTAATCCTCCTACCTCAGCCTCCCGAGTCACTAGGATTACAGGTGTGAGCCATCTTGCCTGGCAACAATAGAAGATTGATTAAGCACATTGCACACAATGGAATACCCACTACATATAATGACAATTTTTAATTGATTTAAAAAATGTTTTTTAGAAGTTGTTTAAAGAAAAGCCATGTTACAAACAGTACATATAGTATTACCCTATTTTGTAAAAAATACATGCAGAGAATAAAGGACTGAGAAAGAATAAACACTAAAATATTAATAGTGGTTGTTTCTAGGTTACAGGTACCTTTTCTTTTTCTTTCTTTTCTTTTCTTTTTTTCTTTTTCTTTCTTTTTGAAATGGAGTGTTGCTCGTTTGCCCAGGCTGGAGTACGTTTGCCCAGGCTGGAGTACAGTGGCACAACCTCGGCTCACTGTATCCTCCTCTCCTGGGTTCAAATGATTCTCCTGCCTCAGTCTCCCAAGCAGCTGGGACTACAGGCATGCACCACCAAGTGCTGGGATTACGGGCGTGAACCACTGCACCTGGCCAAAGTACAATTTCTGACATGCATATTTTTTGGTGGCACAGCATAAATTAAGTCTTTTAAAAAAATCATTCTTTTTTTTTTTAAAGACAGAGTCTCTCCCTGTCACCCAGGTTGGAGTACAGTGGTGCTATCTCGGCTCACTGCAACCTCCACCTCCTGGATTCAAGGGATTCTCCTGCCTCAGCCTCCCGAGTAGCTGGGACTGCAGGCGTGCACCACCACTCCCAGCTAATTTTTGTATTTTTAGTAGAGACGGGGTATCATCATGTTGGCCAGGCTGGTCTTGAACTCCTGACCTCAGGTGACCCGCCTGCCTCGGTGTCCCACAGTGCTGGGATTATAGGAGTGAGCCACTGTGCCCGCCTCTTCTTATTTCGGCTTGTCTGTGTTTTCTACTGCCTCTGTAGCAATGTGTTAGACTCTCTTGGGTTGCAGGAGGGCAGAGAGCAGCTCAGGTGCTGTACCTGGCAAGGGAGGGGTCATTTAAGGCTCCACGGGGAGGTGAGGTGTCCAGGAGGTTGGCACCTTAATTGGGATAATGACAGCTCTGGCAGCTTGGCAGCCCTTAGAAGCAAAGGCGTGAGCATCTCTTTACCCTGCAAAGGCAGCAGGACTGCTCTTGCTCCGAGGGGCGCCATCACAGGTGTGTCTTGGCCCATTTTTGCCTTGGCTTCCGATTCACCCTTGAGTCTCTGCTTCTCTTGCCACTCCCAAAGCCTGTCTCCATTCTCCCCTCCTCTTGAAGGCTCTCCTCATGCATGATTCTTCCATGGCCTCTGCTTATTGCTTCCTGTGTCCACCTTCTTTGAGGGCCTTACACTCCCTTCAAATTCCCCAAGAAACACTATCTGATTGGGTGGCTAGTATTGGGAGCTGCTGTTGGTCACAGCGCTGGCCCCAGGCCCTATTAGAAGGCACTGGTCAGCCTACAGTTGGCTGCCTTTGTTTCTATAAGGGTCCCTGGCCTGCTCAGTTCTACTAGTGTGGTGGGATTATGCTGCATGTCGGTCATCCACCGCTACTGCCCGTACCCTAATACCTGTATTAGTTTACTAGGGCTGCCATAACAAAGTACCACAAGCTACCACTGTCTCTGGGCAGGGCTGTGACAGAGCAGAAAATAAAAGCTGCCCACAGGCCGGGTGTGGTGGCTCATGCCTGTAATCCCAGCACTTTGGGAGGCTGAGGTGGGTGCATCATGAGGTCAGGAGATAGAGACCGTCCTGACGAACACAGAGAAACCCTATCTCCACTAAAAATACAAAAATTTGGCCGGGCATGGTGGCATGTGCCTGTACTTCCAGTCACTCAGGAGGCTGAGGCAGGAGAATCTCTCGAATCCCAGAGGCAGAGGTTGCAGTGAGCCGAGACCCGCCACTGTACCACAGCCTGGGCAGCAGCGTGAGACTCCGTCTCAAAAAAAAAAAAAAAAAAAAAGCTGCCCACTAAATACTAACTCCCTTCCTGGACTGTGTTTTCATAGGTCTAGTCTAAGACACCCTGAGGTGGAAAGAATTTCCTAGAGAAGACAAAATGTCTTGGAGAAAGGTGAAAGGCAAAGGCTATAGCCCCTGAGGGAAGGGGTGCCATGAGCAGGGAGAGGTCTGTGGCTTAAACCACAGAAATGTATTGTTTCACAGTTCTGGAGGCTGAAGTCTGAGATCAGGGTATTGGCTGGATGGGTTCCCTGTGAGCTCTGTGGGAATCTGTTCCATGCCGTTCTGCTGCTGGTGGTTTGCAGGCAATCTTTCGAGTTCCTTGGCTTGTGGAAACATCAACCAATCTCTGCCCCCATCTTCACATGGCCTTCTCCATATGTGTGTGTGTGTGTGTGTGTGTGTGTGTGTGTGTCTCTGTCTCTGGGTCCAAACCCTCCTTTTTAATAAAGACACCAGTCATATTGAATTAGGGATTAGGAGGCATTTACATCAAAGCATTACTGCTTTGGCCACTATGAAATTCTAAGATCAGCCTGACTGCTGATTTGATAGTAATTTAGAATTTATTTCATCACTTTCTCCTGAATACTCTAATATGTGATTATACATGTATGTCAGCTGATAGTTTTGCTGTTAAATGCAATTAAAATCAGCCTTATGATTTCTCAAATTTAATCTCCTCCTAAACCATTCCATATCCCAGACAAAAAAGTCCTTGACCTAGGGCAGGTCCAGCCCCACAATGAGGTGGGCCACAGGGCTCCCATCTCCCTGAATTCTGAACTAAGGAATGCTATGAGTAACCTAGTTGAATAATACTGTAGGGGTAAATCTGTTTCCATCCTCTGGCCTAAGATTCCAGCCTCCATGTATGGAATTGTTCCCATGGGAAAATGCATTCCAAATTCCAAACGACTGATTTGCACGTGAACTTTCATTCTGGAAGTTAGTGACTGCCAGAATATATTCTCCTGTGGCTCAGTCTACCAATAGCTTCTCACGAGTCCTGTCCTCTGTCCACCTCCTCACCTCCCACCTCCCCTGTATGTTCCCTCAATCTTGACATGGCACCTGTATTAGTTTGTTCTCACACTGTTAATAAAGACATACCTGAGACTGGGTAATTTATAAAGGAAAGAGGTTTAATTGAGTCACAGTTCCAGATGGCTGGGGACACCTCACAATCATGGCAGAAGAGCAAGGGATGTCTTACATGGCAGCAGGCAAGACAGAGCTTGTGCAGGGAACTCTCCTTTATAAAACATCAGATCTTGTGAAACTTCTTCACTATCACGAGAACAACATGGGAAAGACTCGCCCCCATGATTTGGTTATCTCCCATCAGGTCCCTCCCACGACATGTGGGAATTGTGGGAGCTACAATTCAAGGTGAGATTTGGGTCGGGGCACAGCCAAACCACATTAGTACCTCAAAGTGAAGCCTTACCCAGGTATTCTCTGTCCCTCCCTTGAGCTGTTGGATCTTTAGGCCTGAGCTATGGTGTTCGTCTTGCTTTACCTGGGTTGTAGAGAGTTGTGCATGAGAGTCTTGACTCTCTTACAAAATCTTAGGATCCTTGAGAGTGAAACTGTATTTCCCACATCTTTGTATCCTTCCAGGAAGAGTATGAGGTATATAGGATTTATGAAGCATCTACTGTGTGCCAGGCTCTGAAAGAGTGCTTTCTAGCATACTTATTATTATTAATATTATTGAGATGGAGTTTCACTCTTGCCACCCAGGCTGTAGTGCAGTGGTGTGATCTTGGCTCACTGCAGCCTCCACCTCCTAGGTTCAAGCAATTCTCCTGCCTCAGCCTCCCGAGTAGCTGGGATTACAGGCGTGCACCACCACACCCAGCTAATTTTTGTATTTTTAGTAGAGATGGGGTTTTGCCATGTTGGCCAGGCTGGTCTCCAACTCCTGATCTCAGGTGATCCATCCACCTGGGCCTCCCAAAGTGCTGGGATTACAGGTGTGAGCCACTGTGCCTGGCCTGTTTTTCTTTTTTTTTTTTTTTAACTTATCTTCCAGATTTTAGCCCAGGACCTGGTACATAGCAGATGCTCAGTAGATCATTCTCAAAAAGGTTTTAAATCCCCAGCCTGCATGCAGTCTCCTTTCCCTCAGTCTCCTGGTCACTTGTGCATGCTTTCCCCAAGCTCCCTGACTCATGGGGGTAACTCAGGCTGCCCTTGCCTTCCTCAGGGCTGAGGGAATTGGGCAGGTGGCAAGATTAGCAACCTAGAAACAGTTGCCTGGCATCTGAGGGAAAGCCAACCCTCTCCTCTCCACCTCCCATCCCAGCAGATGGGACCTAGTGAGTTTGTGGGCTCCCTTGTTCCAACAAGAACAGGAACAGATTGGATCCCCAGGACTCACAATGTGGGAACATGTGCAGTGGGTGGAAATGTCAGTTCACAAACTCAGGTGCACATGAAGCTTAACTTTGTGCTTTACAAATCAGCTAGTCTGCTAAACTGAGGGGAACTTAACCCCAGTTCTTGAAGATATGTTCCCTGCTCCTCCCTGACCCATAGCCCCATAGTTGTTCTCTGGGTCTGGAATCTTAGGCTGTGTGCAAAACATTTCTTCACTGGACACTGGTCCACATGGTTGCTGCTGAGACATCCGCCATCCCTGCTCCATAGGCTCAGGCCCAGAATCTCGGCAAATTCTGTCTAAGTGACTCCTGTCCCATGACGCTCTTCCATTATTCTTCTCTGGGGTCGTGTGTGTGGCTTCTGGGGTCTACTAGGGAGCCAGGCCAGGTCTGCTGTGTTCCTGGGACCCATGACCTCTCCCTCCTCAAAGCCCTTCTGCCCTGAGGGGATGAACCCTTTGTCTTTCACCTTTCTCCAAGACATTTTGTCTTCTCTAGGAAATTCTTTTTACCTCAGGGTGTCTTAGACGAGACCTATGAAAACACAGTCCAGGAAGGGACTTAGTGTTTGGTGGGCAACGTTCATTTTCTGCTCTGTCACAG
>NW_012103109.1:1725106-1727075 GCF_000951045.1 Mandrillus leucophaeus | reverse complement strand
TCCAGGAGGGAAGTAACCAGGAAATCTTCATGGAGGAGGTGGCATTTGGTGTAAGGATTTAGAAGAGATGAGAGGGAGGGAAGGCAGGAATGATGGTCTAATTGGGGAGCAGAGAGGGTGTATCTGGAGCATGTGCTTCAATAACAGAGGTGTCTCAGTTTTTAAGCTAATGTTTACGTGGTAAAAAGATGTTGGAGGGAGTAAGGTAAAAGCAAGACTACAGGGCTATGGAGAAGGTGGCTGAAATCCTCAATAGTGTCACTGAGTGGTCCTGAGCAGGCTCTGGCGCCAGACTGCCAGGGTTTAAATCCTGGCTGTGCTATATGTTGCTGCTGCATGTCCTTCAGCAGGTTACAAAACCCCTCTGTCCCTTGAGTCCTCAGCTGTGATGTGGAGACAATAATGTACTGGTGTCCGAAAGTGGCTGTGAGGATAGGTTCAGAAGTTTAGAAGTATAAAGGGCTTAGATGAGTGCTCGGCACACAGTAATGCTCACTGTATGTTAGCAGTAATGGTGATGGTGATGGATAAGATGATGATGGACGCCCCTCCCAACCAAACACCCTGGGTGACCTCTGCTCCAACCCCCTTTAGGACCTCCTGCCCTGATGTTTGACCTAAGCTATGCCTCTGATTCCAGGTAGGGGAAGATGCTTGTGCCCTTCCAGGTCTCAGGTTGCTTACTCTGTGACCATCTGACCCCTAGCAACGCTGTCTCAGCCCCTCCAGGCAGTGTCTGGGTGCCGTGGGCCCTGCTGATGAGGTGGTGTGTCATGCCTGGTCAGCAGGGCAGGCCGAGAGGCAGAGCTGCTTTCCCCAGCAGAGGAATAGAGTTGAGCCTTGCCTCAACTCTGCCTCTCCCTGGCTTCAGTTTTCTTCTTACTGGCCTCCTAGGACATCTATCCAGATCCTGGACAGAGGCACAGGCTTGGCTCAGGTCTTCCAGCCAATGAATGGCCAAGGCCGGATTCACACTAGGACAGTCTGGCTTTTAACGACTGCACTAAGAGTCACTGCAGCAGATCCAGACATCAAGGAAGGTTCCCAGAGTCCTGGTGCCTCAGTGCCCTTAGGCAGGCGAATACTGATGGTGGAGACAGAATTGTTACAAATGTATAACAAATAAGTTATAATAAAGCAGAATTCAATCCAAAACTCAGAAGGAAAGCAATGCTTTCTGTTCCATTGCAAACCATCTCTAAACTTCGTGGCTTAAAACTACAAAACTCACATTTGCTCACGATTCTGCAACATGGGCAGAGCTTGACAGCGGCAGCTCATCTCTGTTCCACATGGCATCAGCTGAGGCTGCTCCACCAAGGCTGCAGGATCCAATTCCAGAATGGCACACTCACATCGCTGGAAGCTGATGCTGGCTGGCAGCCAGGGCCTCCTCTTGGCCTCCTTACATAGTTAAGTTAAACTTCTGCAGCACAATAGTTGGGTTCCAAGTAGGGGCAACCCAGGAGGAAGCATCCCAGGCCAGGGGTAGGCACTTTTCAAGCCTCTGTTGGCATCTTGTTGCTAGAGCCCTATTGGCCAAAGCTTGTCACCTGACCGAGCCCAGAGTCAGTATAGGAGGAGACTATACACAGTGGTGAATACTGGGAGCTGTGGTTTGCCAAAGTGTCTGTGTGAACTTCTTTTTCATAAGGCTCACTTTGGTGCTCCTGATACTCTCCCTTCAGCCTCCTCTGAAACCTGGCTGCATCCAATATCCTCTTTCTCACCTCGTCCATTGCTCCCCTTCAACGAATCCCTCCTTTCAGCCAACAAACCCACTCAAGCCACAGCTATCCCCAAACAGCTCTGCTCAGCCCTGCTTCTCCCTCAAGGTGCCATCCTGTCTCCCTCCTTTCCTTTGCTTCCAAAAATCTTCAAATAGCTGCTGAATGCTGGAAGCAGAAAAAGTTCCCTAAAGCCAATTTGCTACATTTATGAAATATTCTAGGCTGGGCACTGTGGCTCA
>NW_012103109.1:1719632-1723901 GCF_000951045.1 Mandrillus leucophaeus | reverse complement strand
CAGTGCTACCACACCTTTTCCAGCTCATGACATGCCCTTTGGCATGCACTGCTTTGGAATTTTGATCATACTGCTCCCTTTGTTGGCAATGCTCTTTCTTGATTTCCCTGCTTGGCATATGCAGCTTAATTTTAAGACCCCAGTCAACAGCGCTCACTGTGGCTCTGGCTCCTATCCCCAGGAAAGATTAAATGCTCCCTTATTTATGTTCTAGCAGCACTTGGCATAAACTTCTAGTAGTGAACATATCAAACCATAATATATTATATCTGTGTCTCTTCTATTAGATTGTAAGTGTAATCGGGTCAAGAATTCTGTTTTCAGAGCCTTGCGTGGAGTGAATGTGCAATAAATGTTTAAAAAGAAAGAAGTCGAGGGTGGGGGGAGGTGGGGCGCAGTGACTCACACCTGTAATCCCAGGACTTTGGGAGGCAGAGGGGGCCAGATAGCTTGAGCTTAGGAGTTCAAGACCAGCCTGGGCAACATGGTGAAACTCCATCTCTACAAAAACATACAAAAAAAAAAAATGTAGCTGGGTGTGATGGCAAGCACCTGTAGTCCCAGCTACTCAGGAAGCTAAGGTGGGAGGATTGCTCGAGCCTGGGAGGTCTAGGCTGCAGTGAGCTGTGATTGCCCCATGCACTCCAGCCTGGGAGACAGAGCAAGACCCTGCCTCAAAAAAAAAGGTATCCTTACCTGACACGGAAAAATTCCTCTGGGCACCCATTAGGGGACAGACACCTCCATTTACACTCATCCTTTTAAAGCCTCTTATAATTTGTTCCACAATATAGACATTAAAAATAAGCTTGAGGGAGGCCCAGTAGCCATGGTGACAGACAGGGCCGGTGGGTAAGGCTCTGGCGGCCACTGACCTGAGGGAGAACAGCCTGCTGACCTCAGCCAGGGCTGCAGCAGTGGGACCAGTGCCAGACAAGGTGCTCCAAGGGGTTAGCACCAAGTGCAGTCATCTTTGCATCTCTAGCATCTAGCAGCATTGACTAGATGCTCACACACTCGAGAAATATGTGTTAAATGAACAGTCCCTGTGACAATCAAGCAGACTTTATTCTTTCTGATGACACATCTCCTCCGGCTGCCACTGTCACCCTGCAGAGCAGGGGCTGGGGAAGCCAGAAGGGAAACAAGACAGGACAGCCTGGGTGAAGCAGGATTGCGTTTTGATGAGCTGAGCAAGCCTGGGTGCGGGACCCTGAGGTTACCAAGCAGACCAGCGTACCCAAGGAAGAGTGTATGGATTTTGTGGGCGAAATCAGCCCATTTCCGAAATAGTTGGTGGTTTAATTGAGCCTATGGACCAACTTGCAAAAGCAGCAGAAAATGAGAAGAGGAAGGTAGTCAGTGCTTGGAACATGCTCCAATTTATGGCAAAGCTGAGAGAAGTCCAACAGCAACAACTTCCAGCATGAACAGCAGAAGATAAAATGTGGCTAAAAAGGTGGTGGGTTGAATATGAAGCCTCGTGGAAAGTAGTTGCACAGAAGGAAACACGTTTATTGGCCAGTTTATTTTCAGATGTGACTAACGACCTGAGTATGCCGTGTGAGATGGAGTGTGAGGAATGCAGCCTTTCTGAAGGTGATAATACAAATCTAGAGGGGGCTTGTTTTAAACTTCAGTGCATATCTGCTGGGAAACATTGGTGCCATGCAGCCAGCAGCCACAGCATTCTTGTTCTCAACTAAACAGTCTGTAAACGTTGATCCTTTTTTTTTTTTTCTGTAAATTCACAGATTTGGAAGGAAGAGCAATAAATTATTGTTTTCCAAACAAATAAACTTGAGAGAAAAATAATCCTTTTTTTCTTTTTCTTTTTCTTTTTTTTTTGCAATGGAGCCTCGCTCTGTCACCCAGGTTGGAGTGCAATGGCGCAATCTCAGCTCAGTGCAACCTCCGCCTCCCGAGTTCAAGTGATTCTTCTACCTCAGTCTCCTGAGTAGCTGGGATTACAGGCGCCTGCCACTATGCCTGGCTAATTTTTGTATTTTTAGTAGAGATGGGGTTTCACCATGTTAGTCAGGCTGGTCTTGAACTCCTGACCTCAGGTGATCCACCTGCCTTGGCCTCCCAAAGTGCTGGGATTACAGGCATGAGCCACTGCGCCCAATGAGAGAAAAATAATACTTTTATATATGTGCTTTTATAGGCATAAGATATCTCTAGAAATATCCATGAGGAACTCTCATATTTCATCAGATCTAAGATGCCCTCAATTATAAGATATGCCATTGTTGTGTGCACAAGAAAGAAAAAATACTGCTAAATGGAGAGGCAAAAGGTTCAGAATAGCCAACACAATATTGAAGAAGAGCAAGTTGGAGGACCGATACTACCCAACTTCAGGACTTACTATAAAGCTACAGTAATCAAGATACTGTGGTATTGATAAAACAATAGATAAATAGATGAATAGAACAGAATAGAGAGCCCAGAAATAGACCCACATAGCTATACTCAAGTGATGTTTGATAAAGAAGCAAGGACAATAAAATGGAAAAAAAAGACAGTATTTTCAACAAATGGTCCTGGAACAACAGGACATCCACATGAAAAAAAAAAAATTTAGACACAGACCTTGCACTTTTCATAAACATGAACTCAAAATGGCTCAGAGACCTATATGTAAAGCACTAAACTAGAAAACTCCTAGAAGATAACATAGGAGGAAATCTGGATGACGTTGGGTATGGACATGACTTTTTTGATGCAACACCAAAGGCATTAACCATGAAAGAAATCATTGATAAATTGGACTTCGATAATTTAGAAAAACTTCTGCTCTGTGAAAAACCACTGTCAAGAGAATAGGAAGACAAGCCACCAACTGGGAAAAAAAATATTTGGAAAAGACAACTGATAAAGGATTGTTATCCAAAACATACAAAGAACTCTTAAAGCTCAACAATAAGAAAATGAACAACTCGGTTAAAAAATGGACAAGAGACTGGAACAGGCACCTCATCAAAGATTTTGCAAATGGCAAGTAAGCATGTGAAAAGATGCTCCATATCATGTGTCATTAGGGAACTTCAGATTAAATCAACAAGGCGAGGACCCAAACACATGTGTTGGCTCCACATCCTCACCAGCATGTCGTGTTGTCAGTGTTCTGGATTTGGGTCATCTCATTGAATCAGTGAGAATGAATGAACTCTCATTCATTGCTGATGGGAACGCAAAATGCTACAGCTTCTTTGGAAGACAATTTGATGGTTTCTCTTTCTTTCTTTCTCTTTCTTTTCTTTTCTTTCTCTTTCTTTCTTTCTTTTTTTTTTTGAGACAGGGGCTTGCTCTGTCACCCAGGCTAGAGTGCAGTGGCAGAATCACGGCTAACTGCAGTCTCTAACTTCTGGGCTCTAGCAATCCTCCCACCTCAGCCTCCCGTGTAGCTGGGACTACAGGCATGAGCTACCATATCAGGCTAATTTCTAAAAAAAAAATTTGTAGAGACAGAGTCTTTCTATGTTGCCCAGGCTGGTCTCAGACTCCTGGACTCATGATCTTCCTACCTCAGATTTCTAAAACGTCGAGATTACAGGCATGAGCCACCACACCCAGCCTAATTTGGCAGTTTCTTACAAAACCAAATATACTTTTACCATATGAACTAGCAATTGTGCTGCTTGGTATTGACCCAAAGAATTTAAAAACTGGTGTCCACACAGAAGTCTGTGCATGGATGTTTATAATCAGCTTTATTTATAATCGTCAAAACTTGGAAGCAAGCAAGATGTCCTTCAGTAGGTGAATGCGTAAATAAACTATAGGTACATCCAGACGATGGAATGTTATTCAGCACTAAAGGAAATGGGCTTTGGGTGATACTAACATGTCAGTGTAGGTTCATTGATTATAACAAATTTACCTCTCTGCTGCAGAATGTTGATAGTAGGGGAGGCTGTGTATGTGTGGGGCCAGGGAGTGTATGAGAACTCTCTGTACTTCTAAATTTTGCTGTGAACTAAAACTGCTCTAAAAGATAAAGTCTGTTTAAAAAAAGACTGCCAGTTAACTATATGACATGATGCCATAACGACAGCCTTGCATGACACATGATTGATCACACCAGCCCTTCATGGCTTTGAAATTTCTTGCATCTATTCTGAGAGATCTGGCAATTTCCCCTGTCTTAAATTGCATTGTCTGGCATGAATTTGAGTATGTAACATTCCTTTATCTCCTTTGGGAATCTTCCACTTTGGGGTCCTCAAATGGACCAAGCATGCATCAGCAGCATCAATATCACCA
>NW_012103109.1:1714149-1715172 GCF_000951045.1 Mandrillus leucophaeus | reverse complement strand
CAGCGTGGTCAACATGTTGAAACCCCATCTCTACCAAAAATATAAAAATTAGCCGGCCATGGTGGCAGGCATCTATGGCCCCAGCTACTAAGAGACTGGGGCAAGAAAATCGCTTGAACCGGGGGGCAGAGGTTGCAGTGAGCCAAGATCATGCCACTGCACTCCAGCCTGGGCAGTACAGCAAGACTCTGTCTCAAAAAAAAAAAAAAAAAAAAAAGAGATTTCTGGGTCCCACTCCTGGAGTTTCTGATTTCAATAAAAGTTTGAGGTGGAGCCTAAGAATTTGCATGTCTAACAAGGTCCCAGGTGACACTGATACTGCTAGTCTGAGGACCACACTTTGGTCCGTTGCTCTAGCCAGCCTGTGGAAATTCCTTTGGATCATGATGCCATCCTCCAGATATTAACTGTCCCTCCCAGCGATTTTCTGTACCTTCATCTAAATCATTGACAAAAGGTTGAACAGGGAGAGACTGAGGACCCAGCTTTGCAGCAAGAATCTTCAGACTGCCATGGATCCACGCATCAGTGTTTGTAGGATATGATGGGTTTCCATCAGCGAGAAACCAATAGTCATACTTCTCAGCCTACAAGGCTCCATCCTGTTCGTGGAAACAGCCCAAGGAACTTTGTGAAAACCTTGCTGAAATCTAGGCAGGCACAATGTTTATGTATTCTAGTCCACACTTTTGAGGGTTGTTGCCATGCCCTATTGAAGGCTGTGTGACCATCGGCAATTGCCTAGTTTTTTGGGTTTTTTTTTGTTTTGTTTTTTTTGAGACGGAGTCTTGCTCTGTCGCCCGGGCTGCAGTGCAGTGGCCGGATCTCTCAGCTCACTGCAAGCTCCGCCTCCCGAGTTCACGCCATTCTCCTGCCTCAGCCTCCCGAGTAGCTGGGACTACAGGCGCCCGCCACCGCGCCCAGCTAGTTTTTTGTATGTTTTAGTAGAGACGGGGTTTCACCGTGTTGGCCAGGATGGTCTCGATCTCCTGACCTTGTGATCCGCCCGTCTCGGCCTCCCAA
>NW_012103109.1:1707284-1712314 GCF_000951045.1 Mandrillus leucophaeus | reverse complement strand
TTTTTATATATTTGGGGCTAGCCTTCTGGTGTTTTACATTCCATATGTATTTTACCAGTCTGTGATAGGTATGTTAACTTTCTTCATGTCTCCCATGGAATCAAAATCCTTAATTTTGGCCAGGCGTGGTGGCTGATGCCTGTAATCCCAGCACTTTGGGAGGTCAAGGCGGGCAGATCACTTGAGGTAAGGCAGGCAGATCACTTGAGGTCAGGAGTTCAAGACCAGCCTGGCCAACATGGTGAAATCCCATCACTACTAAAAATACAAAAATTAGCTGGGTATGGTGGTGCATGCCTGTAACCCCAGCTACTTGGGAGGCTGAGGCATGGGAATGACTTGAACCTGGGAGGTAGAGGTTGCAGTGAGCCAAGATTGCACCCTACACTCTAGCCTGGACAACAGAGCAAGACTCTGTCTCAAAAAAAAAATCCTTAATTTTGTATTATCAAATCAGTAAAATTTTTGTCTATAGATATGCTTTCAGAGTTTTAAAAAAATTCTTCTGTATCCCTGTGTTCTCCTATATTATAATTCATATGCTTATTATTTTCCATTTCAAATGTAGATATAGAATCCATTGGATTTCCAGCTTCATATATAGTATTAGGGAGAAATACAATAGTATTTTTCTTTATATGAGTAATCAATCTTCCCAGTGCAACTTATTAAATATTCTGTCCTTTTGTAATTGGTATGTGGTGATTACTTTTTCTGTATCTATGGTGTCTGCAGCTGTCTCATTTACTTATTTGCATATTTTCTCTTTCTATATTAACTAGTCTTACCATAAGTCTATGTACTGATGTATATTTTTAAAGAACCAACTTTTGGTTTTACGAACTTTCTTTATTTGTTTTCTATTTCATTATATTTTTTATTTTTTTTTTTTTATTCCTTATTTCTTTAGGCCTGCTTTATTACTCTTTCTCCAACTTCTTGAGCTAACTATTTACCCATTTATTTAAATCTATTTTGTTCTCTGGTAAATGTAAGGAAAGCTATATATTTAACTCTCTAAGTAAGTATTGCTTTAAGCATGCCACTCAGAATTTGACTTATTTTTGAGACAGAGTCTCACTCTGTCACCCAGGATGGAGTGTAGTGGTATGATCTCAGCTCACTGCAACCTCCACCTCCCAGGTTCAAGTGATTGTTGTGCTTCAGCTTCTTGAATAGCTGGGATTACAGGCATGTGCCACCATGTCTGGTTAATTTTTGTATTTTTAGTAGAGAAGGGGTTTCGCCATGTTGGCCAGGCTGGTCTTGAACTCCTGACCTCAAGTGATCTGCCTGCCTCAGCCTCCCAAAGTGCTGAGATTACAGTTGTGAGCCACTGCGCCCAGCTAATATATATCTATTCTTTATGTGCCAGTATATAATGCTCCTCTTGTCCCTTAATGATATGTATATTTTGGTCTTAAATTCTGTTTTGTCAGTGATTCTGGTTGCTGTCCCAGGATTTTTTGGTTCATATTTGCTTGGTATTTTCCATGTCTCTGGATGATTTCTATGTAGACATTTCCTTGTGTATTCTTCAGCTTCACTAAAATGTTTCTAGATGTGAATTTTTAAAATTATGCTTTATTTATTATCAAAAATAATAATTAATTTTTAAATTTTTTTAGTCAGTTTTGGAAAATATGTAGCTGTTATCACTTTAAATATTTCCTGTTGTGGCAGACACACTCTAAGGTGCCCTTCTCTCCATCGATCTCTACCTCCTGTTGTTCATGCCTTTGTGTAATCCCCTCCCCTTGTGGGTGGGCAGGACCTGTGACCTGCTTCTAAGCAATAGGATATGGTGATGGTGATGAGCTGTCACTTTTGTGAGTGTTACATTATGAAAGAGTCTGTCTTTTTTGACTCATTCTAGAGGCTCTCCTTGCTTGCTAGATGAAGTTAACAGCCAAGTTGGGAAAGCCCATGTGGCAAGGAACTGCAGGTGGCTTTGAGAAACTGTGGATGGCATCCAAGAGCTGCCAGCAAGAAGTTGGGGCCTTCTTGCCCACAACTGCAGGGGAATAATTCTAACCACAATCTGAGCAGATTTTGAAGCAGACTCTTACCCTATTGAGCCTCCAGATGAGAATGCAGCCCAGTCAACACCTTGATTGCCACCTGCAAAACCTTAAGCAGAGGATCCAGTTAAGTCATGTGCAGGCTCCCGGCAAAGAGAAACTGTAAAATAATAAATGTGTGTTATTTGAAGCTCCAATTTAAAAAACAAAAATAGTCAAGCCTCTGTATCTGCAGGTTCCACGTCATTGGATTCAACCAACTGCAAATTAAAAGTATTTGGAAAAAAATACACATAAAAAACCAATACAGTATAACAACTATTTACATTGTGTTAAATAACCTAGAGAAGATTTCAAGTTTATGGGAGCATGTGCACAGGTTATATGCAAATATTATGCCATTTTATATAGGGACTTGTGTGTCTGTGTATTTTGCTATCTTTTGGGGATCCTGGAACCAATCCCCCAAGGTTATCAAGAGAATAACTATACATCTCCTTTTATCCTTTTTATTCTTTCCTTCTGGGACTCTGATTAGATAGATATTTTAGACCTTCTCAGTCTGTCTTCCATATCTCTTAACTTTCATGTCTTCCATCTCATTGCTTCTCTGGGTAACTCCTTTATGTATAACTTCCAGTTAACTAATTCTTTCTTTGTTTGAGACAGGGTCTTGCTCTGTCACCCAGGCTGGAGTGTAGTGTCACAATCTCACTGGCTTACTTCAACCTCTGCCTCCCAGGCTCAGGTGATCCTCCTGCCTCAGCCTCCTGAGTGGCTGGGACCACAGGTGTGTGCCACCATACCTGGGTAATTTTTTATATTTTTGTAGAGATGGGGGGTCATACTATGTTGTCCAGGCTGGTCTCGAACTCATGAGCTCAAGTGATCCTCCAGCCTTGGCCTCCCAAAGTGCTGGGATTATAGGCATGAACCACTGTGTCTGGCCACTGCTGGTCATTTTTGACTGTATCTTGTTGTTTACTTAGCCTTGTGATTCCTCAACATTTAGTACATAGTTATCTTATAGTCTGTAACTGACAGTTCAAATATCTAAAGTCCCTGGAGGTCAAAATCTATGGTTAATTGTCTCCAGGCTTTCATTCATAGCGGTTGGTTTCCTTGTGTTTTAATCACTTTTGATTGTGAGCTCATTTTAGCTGACCCGCTGTGGAAAATGTGGAGAACTAAATTGAGAAATCCTTTCTCAGAGCAAAGAGGATTTGTACTTGAACCCATAGGAGCTATTGATCTGGATTTATTCCAACCTCCATTCCAGGCTCTTATGCTTCATCTGGGAAACTCAGATACATTCTGTCTCACCTTGCCACAGGCCCAAGCCCTAGCTTTCAAGTAAATGCCACCCTTGATGGAGGTGAATACTTTGGTTTTCTCTCAAAACATTTTACTTCTTTTAAATTTTTTGGAGGGAGGCTTGGTGTTATCCCTTATAGCCTGTAAGTTTAGGAAATCAAAAAAAGTCATATTTTATGCAGAATTCAGTTTGGGTTGAAGAATATATTCTCCCTATTTCTTGATAATCTAGTCCACCACAATGCTAAAATCTTTTGGTTTCTTTTTAGTTTAAGTATGCCTATTGTAGACAATTTATTGTTGGATTTTTTTTACCTGCTCTGAGGGTCTCTAACTTTTAGTTGATGAGTTTATTGCATTTACAATGGCTTTAATTGCTGTTATATTAGTACAAATTTCTACTCCTATTTTGTATTTTTCATTTATTGTCTTTTCTTTTTATCACCTCCTTTTCACTGGATAGATCAAATTTTCTTGTGTTGTCTTAAAGCTACACATTCTAATTTATGGTTAAAAGCTACACATTCTATTCTATGGTTATGTTAAAAGCTATACATATTTATCTTATGGTTAAGAGCTTTGTTTATTTGCTTCTACTGAAATCTTAAATTTATTACTCTCTTATCTTCCCCTTAAAAGACAAGTAAAATCTATACTGCTATTTACCCCATCTATTTTTATTTTTAACTATTTTAATATGTAATATTTCCACTTGGTTCTTCTTATGACTTCATTCCTGATGTACTCGTTAAGTAATATAACATCACTGCAGAACTCGGCATCTTAAAACAACCAACATTTATTTATTTATTTATTTATTTATTTATTTTCTGAGACAGGGTCTCTCTCTGTTGCCCAGACTGGAGTGCAGTGGTGTGATTTTGGCTCACTGCAACCTCTGCCTCCTGGGTTGAAGCGATTCTCCTGCCTCAGCCTCCCTAATAGCTGAGATTACAGGCACTGGCCACCATGCTCGGCTAATTTTTTTTATTTTCAGGAGAGACGGGGTTTCACCATGTTGCCCAGGCAGATTTCAAACTCCTGACCTCAGGTGATCTGCCCACCTCAGCCTCCCAGAGTGCTGGGACTACAGGCGTGACCCACCCCACTCAGCCATTAAAACAACAAACATTTATTATTTCAGTTTCCATGGGTCAGAAATTTAGGAGTGGCTTAGTTAGGTGGCTCTGGCTCATAATCTCTCATGAGTGTGCGGCCAAGGCTGCTAAGTGAAAGCTTGCTGGGGCTGGAGGACTGGTTTCCAAGGTTGCTCACTCACATGGCTGTAGGCAGGAGGCCTCAGGTCCTTGCTGACTCTTCGTAGGAGGGCTCAGTTCCACAACACATGGGCCTCTCAGTATTGTTTCTTGAGAACCTCCCTATATAGCAGCTGGCTTTTTCCAGAACCACTGACCCAACACGGTGAAAGCAAGGAAGAAGCCATGGTGTATTTTATGACTGTCATTTCCGCCATAGTCCATTTGTTAGAAGTGAATTATTAGGGGCCGGGTGCAGTGGCTCAAGCCTATAATCCCAGCACTTTGGGAGGCCGAGACGGGCGGATCACGAGGTCAGGAGATCGAGACCATCTTGGCTAACAACACGGTGAAACCCCGTCTCTACTAAAAAAATACAAAAAACTAGCCGGGCGAGGTGGCGGGCGCCTGTAGTCCCAGCTACTCGGGAGGCTGAGGC
>NW_012103109.1:1701029-1706529 GCF_000951045.1 Mandrillus leucophaeus | reverse complement strand
CTGTAATCCCAGCTACTCAGGAGGCTGAGGCAGGAGAATCGCTTGAACCCGGGAGGCAGAGGTTGCAGTGAGCCAAGATTGCGCCACTGTATGCCAGGCATACAGCCGCTGGCACCATGCAATCACAACTGATTCCCCATCCTCCCCTTCCTGTTTGTCACTGGGCCACCAAGCAATGCCTCTGGTCAGGTATTTGTGCTTGAACTCTTAGGAGGAAGCTGTACTGTGAGGAGGAAGCTTTCCCACAGGACTTCACCAGCCCTGGTGGTGAAACAGAGAAGGGGGGAAAAGTGAATGTCCGAGGGAATCTGGTCATCCCATACCTGTTTTCACCAGCTTCTCACTCCAGTTGTGCTACTTGGGTGCTCTGATATTACCCCACCATCACTGGAACCTGAGCTATTGCTCCTGACTTCTGTCACAGAGAGGCAGTGGGGCAGCAATGACTGTCCCGATCAATGTGAGGAAGAAGTAAGAAAAGGCCCTGAAAGAGCTCTTCAAACCCTTCCTCCCACTGGTGGATCAGGTGGATGCCCACTGCCATGGACACACTAGTTCACAGCAGCTCTTGCTCTTTCTGGGAGCTCTGACAGTTTCTAGGCTTGTTGCTCAGGTCCAAGCTTCTCTGATTCTGTAGTTTCTCTGGGGTTGACTTTGTGAATAGGAACCTGTAGCGCACCCTAGATTGCTATCTTCTGAGGAATCAGAATTGCTCCCACTCCTGTTTCTTTTCTCTGAGTATAAAATAGTGTCATGGTGTGGATTATATCAGGGCCACACACTCAAATGCCTGCTGGAGTTGGCTAGATTAAAATAATGAATGGGCTGGGTGCAGCGGCTCATGCCTGCAATCTCAGCACTTTGGGAGGCTGAGGAGGGCAGATCACTTGAGGTCAGGAGTTTGAGACAAGCCTGGCCAACATGGTGAAACCGTGTCTCTACTAGAAATAACAAAATTAGCTGGACATGGGGACGGGCGCCTGTAATCCCAGCTACTCAGGAGGCTGAGGCAGGATAATTGCTTGAACCCGGGAGGTGAAGGTTGCAGTGAGCCAAGATCATGCCACTGCACTCCAGCCTGGGTGACAGAGTGAGACTCCATCTCAAAATAAAATAAAATAATGAATGAAGCTGGTCAAGGGAGAGGCACTAGGGAATGCAGGGCCAGGGTGGACGGGAGTGTGCACGCTGCATGTGCGTGCTTCATCTATTGAGGGCAGTGATACCCATTGCTGGCAGGAAGGAAGGTCAGTGCCATCATGAAGCCAGAAAGGCTGATTCATTTAAATATCTGAGGGTTGAATTCAGCTGGAGTCACCAGTTTGCCATCCCTGGTTTTTTAATCCCTAAAGGTTTTTTTCAGATTTAACAAGCCAGAAGTCTTGGAGTCTGGAGTATTCCTTTGAGTAACCTGACAGGCTAAGAACTTTCTCAAATATGGTAACGACGCCCATTTGGCACAGCCCGTCCTTAATAAGCCCATACTGGAGCCTTGTCTAGTTCACCAGCCTGCAATTCTTGGAATCTGCTTGTTCCTCTTTTAGAAAATTAGAAAAACATTTGCCCATTTCCAGTCAGGTGGGGCCTCGCCCATTCTCCAAAATTCTTCCAAGATTATAAACACTGGTGGAGCCTTGGAATTTACCACAGCAGCCCTTGTTGACGTTAGTTTTTTTTTTTTTTTCTTTTTAAACCAGCCTCACCTCTTTCTATGCTTTCTTTCCCCCCATACTCTCTTTCTATGGGACTCTATCATTTAAAAAATGTTGGTCTTGGCCCAGTATGGTGGCTCATACCTGTAGTCCCAGCACATTGGGAGGCTGAGGCAGGAGGATCACTTGAGCCCAGGAGTTCGAGACCAGCCTGAGCAACATGGCAAAATCCAGTCTTTACAAAAAATACAAAAATTAGCCAGGTGTGTTGGCAGCTACTCAGGAAGCTGAGATGGCAGCTACTAGTCCCATCTACTCAGGAAGATGAGGTGGAAGGATTGCTTGAGCCCAAGAAGTAAAGGCTATGGTAAGCCTTGGTTGTGCCACTGCACTCCAGCCTGGGTGACAGAGCAAGACTGTCTCAAAAAAAAAAATTATAAAAAATAATTTGTCTTCACTCTGACAGACCAGGTTTTTTTGGTTTTGTTTTGTTTTTGTATTTTGAGACGGAGTTTCATTCTCATTGCCTAGGCTGGAGTGCAATGGCGCGATCTCGGCTCACCGCAACCTCTGACTCCTGGGTTCAAGCGATTCTCCTGCCTCAGCCTCCTGAGTAGCTGGGATTACAGGCATGCACCACCACACCTGGCTAATTTTGTATTTTTAGTAGAGATGGGGTTTCTTCATGTTGGTCAGGCTGGTCTCGAACTCCCGACCTCAGGAGATCCGCCCACCTCAGCCTCCCAAAGTGCTGGGATTACAGGTGTGAGCCACCGTGCCTGGCCTCAGACCAGATTTTGACTCTTCCTTCTCACATATCTCTTTCCCCACTTACATCCAGTCAAATGCAGAATCCCATCATTGTTGTGCTATCTTAGGCAAAACACCTACATTCTCTGTAGCTCAGTGTTCTCTTCTGTAAAATGGAGGAGTTGAACTGGTTGGTCACCGAGGTCCCTTGGAGGACTATTTTTGGGTTAGGGATCCCTTTGACAATTGGTTAAAAATGGTGACCCTGGGGCCAGGTGCAGTGGCTCACGCCTGTAATGCCAGTACTTTGGGAGGCCAAGGTGGGCAGATCACTTGAGGTCAGGAGTTCCAGACCAGTCTGGTCAACATGGTGAAACCCCGTCTCTACTAAGAATACAAAAATTAGCCGGGCACGGTAGTGGGCGCCTGTAATCCCAGCTACCTGGGAAGCTAAGGCAGGAGAATCACTTGAACCCAGGAAGCAAAGGTTGCATTGAGCCAAGATCGCGCCATTGCACTCCAGCTTGGGTGACAAGAGCGAGACTCCGTATCAAAAACGACAACAACGAAAAACCAAAAAACACAAACAAAAAACAAACAAAAACGGTGGCCCCTCGTTTCACACAAAAGCAATCCCATGGCATGTACTGGCTGACTTTGTTTTGTCTGCTACAACCATCATCCCCTTCTTTTAGGGGAAATTTCTCCCCCACGCCTACTGTTTGGCTCTGGATGGGTGACCAGTGAAAGTACCCCACCCCACTCTGCCCAGAAGAGTGGGTACTTCAAGTCCTTTTCTGTTGGTTTGTTTGGTTTGTTCTTCTTTTAAATGGAACTGGGAGGGAAGGTTTCTTCTCCTTTTTGGTAGAGGACCAAGCCTATGAGTCTCGAACTGCCTGGGGCCGTATTTCCTGGTGTGCAGAGAAAGCCCTTCTGTGTGGAAGAGAAGGAAGGCTGCAGAGAGGGGGAAGCCCAGAGTTTGGGGGAAGTGGGTGAAGTAGGAAGGGAAAGGGTGGGGGTTATGGGAAAGGGGAGAGAAATTCCTCCTGGCATTCAGTCCCGGATTCCACTGTCACTGAAGCTCAGCACATTCTTCCTATCCTTTGGTTCAGTGAATCAATAAATTCCTTTTTGCTATTGTTGTTTAAGTGAATTTTAGTTGATGAACTGACATTAGCAGCAGAATGAGTCCCGATTAGCAGAGGCACTACCTTCCCATGCTTTGCATTGTTGACCCTGATATTTTCATACTGCCTCGCTTTTCTTGTCCTCATTCTCATTGTCCTCAGATTCTAAGCTCTTTTAAGGCATCTCTAAAATGTCTTACACAACTCTTACACCAGTGCTCAATTGGGTTTGAGGGAATTAAACAGAACTTTATTTTCTCACATGTCCCCATGTTATTACCCTCTCTCCCACTGGACTATATATTTTTGGATGACAAGGATACTATTTTCTGACGTTTATAAGCTCCTTGAAATTAGGCCAGGCACGGTGGCTCACACCTGTAATCCCAGCACTTTGGGAGGCCGAGGTGGGCAGATCACTTGAGGTCAGGAGTTCCAGACCAGCCTGGCCAACATGGTGAAACCCCGTCTCTACTAAAAATACAAAAATTAGTTAGTGTGGTGGTAAGTTCCAGCGCCTGTAATCCCAGCTACTTGGGAGGCTGAGGTACAAGAATCGTTTGAGCCCAGGAGGCTGAGGTTGCAGTGAGCTGAGATCATGTCACTGCACTCCAGCCTGGGCGACAGAGGGGAACTCTGTCTCAATAAATAAATAATAAATGTTCCTGAAATCTGCTGTACACATAGTAGGAACTCAAAAATGCTGGAGATTGTGATGGTGGTGGTGACTGTGTCATGAAAGGAGCCCATCTCATTGAGTGCCAGTGTCACTGACAGGCTGTGAATCAAACGATTGACAAGGTCACAGGGCCACAGTGGATATCCTTCTGCTAGAAGTCCTGAGGTCTAGCCTAGAAGCTAAGAGTACATGTGACCTCTCATAGGCCCCCTGGGAATTTCAGTTGGGCCTGGCTGATTGGGCAGCAGTTCTGGAATTTCTCCTGATGAATGGAGCACTGGGCTGTGAGACCAGATACTGACAGGAGTGGCTAAAGCCACGGTCTATTTTTAACATTAGGGTCAGAGTGCCCTGGCACGGCTAACGGATCTCTGACCTAAGGCCCTGAGAAGCTCGTGAAATTATAGTGAGGAAGCTCTGTGCATACGCAACACACACATATACACATCAAGGATGTTGTCAGCAGATAATACAAATAATGCGCCTTATCTATTTATGTAACTGTAATTTTCAGAAACATTTTCTCCAGCAATGGAAATTAAAAGCACATATTAATCATGAGTATTTCGGGAGTAGAGGGTGAATGCTTAAGGGTGTGATGCCGTCATTAAGGTGTTTTGACTTTCAAAAGGATTCTTTATATCCGGAAAGCAGAGTCCGGTGGGCTCTGACAGGAGAAATGTCGTCAGTCGAACGCAGGACCTCTGGCAGAGCAGAGGTGAGTCAGTGTTTCCCAGCCTTGACTGCACATTGTAATCACCTGGGGACTTTAAAATCCCGACGCTCAGATTGCATCAGGCCAATTAAGTCAGAATCTCTCGCGGGGGGAGGCGCGGATAGAATGGGGGGACCCAGGCATCGGTGTTTTGCAGGTCCCCGCGTGATTCCCATGCACAGCCAAGGTTGAGAACCGAAATTTAGGTGGTTGGGGTCTGGGGAGAGAAAGCCGTGAGTTCAGTTAACCACGAGAGGGCGCGGTGGAGCAGGAAACTAAAGGTTGGGCGGAGGCCGCACATTTTTCTCTCCAGCATCAAACATCAGAGATTGGGACCTCTTTTACAGATAGAGACCGAGGCGCGTGGCCAAAGGTGATCGCGCGGGAACAAAACTGCACCACCCTGTCTTATGCTTTGGGCATTTCACGGCTTCCGCTCCCAGGAAAGGCCAGGGAAGTTTCACCTCTGTGGCTAAGCTTCAGCCGTGCAGGCAGGGCTCAACTTCGGTACAGTTCCAAACTGGGCGTCTGTCCTGGCTGAGCTCTTCAGCCTCCAAGACACACCTGTGTTCCTCCC
>NW_012103109.1:1698184-1699659 GCF_000951045.1 Mandrillus leucophaeus | reverse complement strand
AAAAAAAAAAAAAAAAAAGGAAGGTTTAGTAATTCCTTAATTTCTTTCCCTAACTCCTCCAAGTTTTATATGCATTTGTACTCTTTCTCTCACCTCTTCCTTCCTTTTCCACATACCATAACATTCATCCTGTTAAAGTATACAATTCAATAGCTTTTCGTATTGTCACAGAGTTGTGCAACAATCACTACTATCTGATTCGAGAAACTTTCCATCACCCTAAAAAGAAACTCTGTTCCCATGAGCAGTTGCTCCCCATTTCCCCTCCACCCAGCCCCTGGAAACCACAAATCTACTTTCTGACTGTACATATTTCTTATTCTGGACATTTCATGTAAGTGAAATAAAAGGATATGTGGCGTTTGTGACTGGCTTCTTTCACTTAGTGTAATATTTTCAAGGCTCACCCATGTTGTAACATTCATTAGCACTTTATTCCTTTTTATTGCTGAATAGTATTCCATTGTATGGATATGCCACTTTGTTTATTACAGACAAGTGATTTCCAAATGTCTTCTCCTATTAGGTGGGTTGTCTTTTTAGTGTTTTTGGTAGTATCCTTTGAAGTACAAAAGTTTTCAGTTTTGATAAAAGTTCAACTTGTCAAACTTGTCTGTTTTATACTTTGTCACTTGTTGATGGACATTTGGGTTGTTTTTACATTTTGGCTATTATGAATAGTGCTGTAATGAACACTTGTATACAAGCTTTTGTGCAGATACATATTTTTATTTCTCCTGGGCATACACATAGGAGTGGGGTTGCTAGATCATATGGTAATTTTAGGCTTAATCTCTGAGGAACTGTCACACTGTTTTACAACATGGTTTTGCCATTTTATATTCCCACCAGCAATATATGAGAGTTCCAATTTCTCCACGTCCCCACTAATCCTTTTCATTGTCTGTCTTTTTGGTTTTAGCCATACTAGTGGATATGAAGTGCTATCTCATTGTAATTTTGATATGCATTTATCCAGTGATTGATAATGTTGAATATCTTTTTGTGTGCTTATCGGCCACTTGTATACCTTTTGGAGAAATATCTATTTAAATCATTTGCCCATTTTAAAATTCGGTTGTCTCTTTTTTCTTAAATTATAAGAGTTCTTTATATATTCTGATATGAGACCTTTATTAGACATGTGATTTGCAAGTATTTTCTCCCATTCTGTGGGTTGTCTTTTCACTTTTTTTGGTAGTGTCCTTTGAGGTACAAAAGTTTTCAGTTTTGATAGTTGTCTCAGCACCATTTGTCGAAAAGATATGTCTTTTCCTTATTGAATGGGCTTGGCACCTTGTCAAAAGTCAATTGCCCATAAATATGTGGGTTTAGTTCTAGACTCTCCGTTCTGTTCTCTTGGTTTATATGTCTATCCTTGTCCTAGTACCACTTAGTCTTGAATCAGTAACTGTGAATCCTCTAACTGTTCTTCTCAAGATTGTTTTGTCCCATGCATTTCCATATGCATTTTA
>NW_012103109.1:1692395-1693839 GCF_000951045.1 Mandrillus leucophaeus | reverse complement strand
TTAAGACAGAGTCTCACTCTCTTGCCCAGGCTGGAGTACAGTGGTACAATCTTGGCTCACTACAACCTCCACCTCCTGGGTTCAAGTGATTCTCGTGCCTCAGCCTCCTGAGTAGCTGGGATTACAGGCATGTGCCACCACGCCCGGCAAAGTTTTGAATTTTTAGTAGAGACACTGTATCGGCCAGACTGGTCCCAAACTCCTGAACTCAGGTGATCCTCCTGCCTTGGCCTCTGAAAGTGCTGGAATTACAGGTATGAGCCACTGTGCTCAGCCCATGAACACCATTTCTTAATACTAATTCCCTCAGTTTAACAAAGTAGAACATGAAACATCAAAGTCTCCTGCTTCATCTTCCCAATTCCATTCCTACCACCCACAGGTAGTGATTTTACCACTTTGTTTTGTGTCTTTTCTGTTACCACTATTACGCTAAATCATGTTTATGTCTTGTTTGAAATGCTTGTTCCCCGGTGCCATAAAGAAATAGCACTTGAACATAAATTTAATTTCCTCAGCAAGGCCATTTGTATACTTTCTGCAGAAAGGGTACACTCACTAGCAGTTTTGCCATGAGAGTACACTGAACAAAGGGTCATTTATAAATGAGACAGGGTCATTTATAAACTGACAAGTTCACGCTACTGCTGTGTCCAGTTTCCATTGGCTGGAATGGGACCTCACATTCTCTATTTGTCCCGACTGGCTAGCAACTTAGAACTTTTTTTTTTTTGAGACGGAGTCTCGCTCTGTCACTCAGGCTGGAGTGCAGTGGCACCATCTTGGCTCACTGCAAGCTCCGCCTCCTAGGTTCACGCCATTCTCCTGCCTCAGCCTCCGGAGTAACTGGGACTACAGGCGCCCACCAGCACACCTGGCTAATTTTTTTGTATTTTTAGTAGCGATGGGGTTTCACCATGTTGGCCAGGATGGTCTCGATCTCCTGACCTCGTGATCCACCTGTCTCGGCCTCCCAAAGTGCTGGGATTACAGGCGTGAGCCACCGCACCCCTGTCTCTTATACACATCTAGATGTGTATAAGAGACGTCCTAGTACCACTTAGTCTTGAATCAGTAACTGTGAATCCTCTAACTGTTCTTCTCAAGATTGTTTTGTCCCATGCATTTCCATATGCATTTTAGGATCAGCTTGTCAATTTCTGGGAAACAGGCAGCTGAAATTTTGACAGAGATCGTGTTGAGGCCGTGCATAGTGTCTCATGCCTGTAATCCCAGCACTTTAGTAGGCTGAGGCGGGCGATCACCTGAGGCCAGGAGTTCAAGACCAGACTGGCCAACATGGCAAAACCCCATCTCCACTAAAAATACAAGAATTAGCCAGGCATGGTGGCATGTGCCTGTAATCTCAGCTACTTGGGAGGCTGAGGCAGGAGAATTGCTTGAACCCAGGAGGCGGAGGTTGCAGTGAGCTGAGATTGTGCTA
>NW_012103109.1:1687161-1688395 GCF_000951045.1 Mandrillus leucophaeus | reverse complement strand
ACCATGTTGGCCAGGATGGTCTCGATCTCCTGACCTCGTGATCCACCTGTCTCGGCCTCCCAAAGTGCTGGGATTACAGGCGTGAGCCACCGCACCCAGCCACAACTTAGAACTTTTTTAAAGAGGCAAGGGCAGAGGAGAACAAAGGAAGGAGGAAGTAACTTGTGGAATGCTGAGAAAGGTAAAAACACCTTCATATAAGGAAGAGGAACAGGCTATTCTTGGACCAGTATAAGCATGCCAGGGCATGTATTTACGCGAAATTGTGGGAGCGAAGAACATAAAGTACATTGATTTCTTTATTACGGCTAGCAGGTATTTAAGAATGTTAGCACAGGTCTTTGAATAAATTTTGCTGCTAAGAAAAGTTACTATTTATTCCTAATTAGACGGGGAGGAAAGTCTTTGAAGATGAACCTCTACTTTACTTTTTACAGTTTCGTATTTATTGATTTATCAACATCTGACTGTATCCAGAGTAAATAATTTTCAAGCTAGCTCTCTCAGCTCCCTTCCCAGCTGTCTTCTCCCCGAGTGTCTGTTATCTGTCTGTTTTCTTCTAGTGGTTTGGTAGATTGTGTTCTCAATGTCAGATGCAACTAGATGTCCCATCCCACGTGCTTTTTTGCAGTATTAATTTTCTTTCGCGCCATTAAGAGGCGGAGTCTAGTTTCCCTTCCCTTGAATTTTGGCTGGCCCTGTAACCTATTTCTATCAATTAAATGCACGAAAAGTAAAAATGTGTACCTTCCAAGGCTGGGGTTCTTTTTGTTTTTGTTTTGTTTTCGAGATGTAGTCTCACTCTGTTACCTAGGCTGGAGTGCCAATGGCATGATTTTGGCTCACTGCAACCTCTGCTTCCTGGGTTCAAGGAATTCTCCTGCCTCAGCCTCCTGAGTAGCTGGGATTATAGGCATGTGCCACCAGGTCAGGCTAGTTTTTGTATTTTTAGTAGAGACAGGGTTTTGCCATGTTGGCCAGGTTGGTCTCAAACTTCTGATCCTTAGGTGATCCGCCGCCTAGGATTCCAGGCGTGAGCCACCACGTCTGGCCCCAAGGCTGGGTTTTAAGAGATCTGCAACATCTATCTTCAGTTCTTGAGAGGTTCCTTCTTAGAACGCCTTCCCTGAGGAAGCCTGAGCAGCCTGTAGAGAGGCTCACAGGAGAACAAAGGTCCCTGGCCAGCAATCCCAGCTGAGTTTAAACTGGCTGATAGCACCCACTGCCAGTCACG
>NW_012103109.1:1684455-1686156 GCF_000951045.1 Mandrillus leucophaeus | reverse complement strand
TTAATAATTGTATGTTGGTTAAATGTTGAAATGGTAATATTTTGGATGTTTCATTAAATAAAATATACATTAGGTCAGGTGTGGTGGCTCATGCTTGTAATCCCAGCACTTTAGGAGGCCTAAATGGGTGGATCACTTGAGGCCAGGAGTTTGACACTAGCCTGGGCAGTGTGGTGACACCCTGTCTCTAGGCCGGGCGTGGTGGCTCACGCCTGTAATTCCAGCACTTTGGGAGGCCGAGGCGGGTGGATCACCAGGTCAGGAGATTGAGACCATCCTGGCTAACACGGTGAAACCCAGTCTCTACTAAAAATACAAAAAATTAGCTGGGCGCGATGGCGGGCACCTGTAGTCCCAGCTACTCGGGAGGCTGAGGCTGGAGAATGGCGTGAACCCGAGGGGCAGAGCTTGCAGTGAGCTGAGATCGTGCCACTGCACTCCAGCCTGGGCAAAGAAAGAGCGAGACTCTGTCTCAAAAAAAAGAAACCCTGTCTGTCTCTAAAAAAAAATACAAAAAAATTAGCTGGAGATGGTGGCGTAGACTTGTAGTCCCAGTTACCTAAGAGGCTGGGTGAGAAGATCACCTGAGCCTTGGACACTGAAGCTGCAGTGAGCTGTGATCATGCCCCTGCACTCCAGCCTGGGTGACAGAGACCTTGTCTCAAAAAACAAACAAACAAACAAACAAAAAACTACTTATCTATCAATTACATTAAAATTAATTCTACCTGTTTCTTTTTCCTTTTGTAATGTTATTAGGGGCGGCAAATATGTGGGTTACCAAATCCATATCAGTCTGTAGCTACCTTAATTCTTGCTTCCTCAGAATAAAGAATTTGACTGAGGGGCATAAGGCAGAAAAAGAGACCGAGGCAAGTTTCAGAGCAGGAGTGGAAGTTTACTAAAAAGCTTTAGAGCAGCAAAGGAAGGCAAGTGCACTTGGAAGAGACCCAAATGGGCACCGTGAAGGTCAAGTGTGACGTTGCATCTTTTAACTTAGGGTTTTATATGCTAGCTTACTTCTTTCCCTTCATCTTTCCCATAGCGTGAGCTGCCCGCATGCACAATGCGCTCCCTGCACTTGGGAGGTGAGCATGCACAGTGTGTTTAAGAAGTCGTATGCATGCTCACCTGAGGCGTTCTTTCCTTTCCTGGGGGAATGCCCGCAAAGGTCATACTCCACCATTTTATCTCTTAATGCGCACGCCTAGGCTCACTCGCCCAATTCCAGATAAATTGTTGGAAGCTGTTGCTGCTGAATTTCAAGTGTTTTCATCTATTGAGAAATCCCTGGTGCCTGCAACCAATTATCAATTTAGTGTGACAACTGTGGGCCATCAGGAAATTGCCTCTCCCTAGCACCGGCTGCCAAATATCATTTTTAGAGAGGCAGTGTGACAATTGCCAAACCATCACCTGACGGTGCCTGACATTCCTGGTGGGTGGGGGGAGCCCTCTCCTGCCCCACTTATGCCTGACTCAACTTCCTACTGTAACAATGCGGCTACTAGAACGTTTAAAATTACTTAATGTGGGCTGGGCACGGTGGCTCACGCCTGTAATCCCAGCACTTTGGGAGGCTGAGGAGGGTGGATCACGAGGTCAGGAGTTCAAGATCAGCCTGGTCAAGATGGTGAAACCCCATCTCCACTAAAAATACAAAAATTAGCCGGGTGTGGTGGCGAGTGCCTGTAATCCTAG
>NW_012103109.1:1677835-1679464 GCF_000951045.1 Mandrillus leucophaeus | reverse complement strand
GGGGCTTCACCATGTTGACCAGGCTGGTTTTGAACTCCTGACCTTGTGATTCGCCCTCCTCAGCCTCCCAAAGTGCTGGGATTATAGGCGTGAACCACTGCGCCTGGCATTTTTCCTATTATTTCTATCCTCTCTCTTTTCTCTCTCTATCCTTTTTTTTTTCTTTAATTGAGACAGAGTTTCGCTCTTATCGCCCAGGTTGAAGTGCTGTGGTGCGATCTCCGCTCACTGCAACCTCCACCTCCCAGGTTCAAGTGATTCTCCTGCCTCAGCCTCCTGAGTAGCTGGGATTATAGGCACAAGCCACCAAGCCTGGCTAATTTTTTGTATTTTTAGTAGAGATGAGGTTTCACCATGTTGGCCAGGCTGGTCTCAAATTCCTGACCTCAGGTGAACTGCCTGCCTCGGCCTCCTAAAGTGCTGGGATTACAAGGATGAGCCACCACGCCCAGCCTTTCTGTCTCTTTCTTCTCTTTGTCTGGAACTTGGAGATGGACTGCCCCGCCTGTCCCCCTTTTTCCTCTTTTTTGGCACCTCTTTACCTGCCATCCCTTTGAATGCTGGAATTTCCCCAGCATGGAGCCAGCACGTCTCCTGTCACTCATCACTTTTCTTCCACTCCTGCAGGGATTCACCTCTCTCCAGGATTTTGAGGTTCACCCAAACCACAGTGCCTTTCTCCACCGCTCTCCTGAACTGTGCATCCTAACTTCCTTCTGCCTTCTCAGTCTGTCCACATGGGCATTCCACAGATACCTTCAATTTAACATCTCACACCCAAATCACTTTCTTCCCACCCCATCACCAACTCTTCCCCACGTCCTGTGTCAGTGAAGTGCTTCACCTCCCAACAAGCCTCTCGAACACTACCAGGCCCTGCTTCTGCCCTCCGGGCCTCTGACCAGGCTGCTGAGTCTGCACCTGTTCCTGACCTTCCACACCATGCGGTTGGCTTGATTCCTGTCCTTGTGCCTTGCCATGGCTTCCCAGAGTGGGCCCTTTCTCTCTCCCACTGTGTTCACTGTCTGCATATTTGTGGAAACGAGAAACAAGATGAGAAAGAGTGGGCAAGGGGAAAAGGCAGAAAGGAAGGGAAGGGAAGAAGAGAGGAAGGGAGGGGAAGGGGAAGGGAGGGGAAGGGGAAGGGAGGGAGGGAAGCAGGGAAGGAGGGAGAGAGAAGGAAAGAAGGAAAGAAGAGACTCAAGGGATAAGTACTTCTTGAAAGGGGAAAGGCTGCTGATAAGTCTTTAATCAATACACTTGTTTTTACATTGATGAAGTTGGGATAAATCATACTAAGGACAGCCTTAAAGAAGAAAAAAAATCAGCAAAGGATCACAGGCCTGGTGGGGGTTGTGTAAAACATGAGAGGATGGGGGCTCAGGGAGAGGAGGGCCAGGAGTGTGGGGATGAGTTCTAGCTCAGCGGTGTAAGGCTCCCAAGCACCAGCCGGGGGCACCCAGCTTCTCACAGTCCTGCCTCACATCCCCATTGCACCCTACAGCAGAAGCTGCAGCAACCCAGGGCCTTACAGAACATAAGGATAGTTCGACCTGGGAACACGGTAACCCCGGGATTGGTTCTGGAGGTTGGGGGGTGGAGGGAGAGAGAGTTTTATTGTAAGGCATG
>NW_012103109.1:1674349-1675445 GCF_000951045.1 Mandrillus leucophaeus | reverse complement strand
AAAAAAACAGGTGAAATTAATATCAATGCTACATTTTACTTAGATTATTTGATAAAATGGTTGGATGCTACTCTTAAAATCTGAGTATTTTTCCATGTGTACATTAGACCTCACTTAAGAAAAATAGACTGGGTACAGTGGCTGACACCTGTGATCCTAGCACTTTGGGAGGCTGAAGCGGGCAGATCGCTTGAGCCCAGGAATTTGAGACCAGCTTGGGCAACATGGCAAAACCCTATCTCTACAAAAAATACAAGTATTAGCGGGGCGTGGTGGCACATGCCATCAGCTACTTGGGAGGCTAAGGAGGGAGGATGGCTTGAACCCTAGAGGTCAAGGCTGGAGTGAGCTGAGATTGCGCCATTGCACTCCAGCCTAGGCAACACAGAGAGAACCTGTCTCGAAAAAGAAAAGAAGAGAAAAGAAGGGAAAGGGAAAGAGCTTGTTCATATATGGGCCACAACTTACATAACCTTCTGTTTTTCCTGGAGTTTTGTTTGCTTCTCTGGCTTTTTTATTGATGGAGAGATAAAGACCATCCTCTTTCATAAACATTATTTGTTGACTGAAATCCACTTTCTTCTTGAAATAATTTTTTAATGAAACTCCCTGACTTGCTATTCTAATTGAACCACTAATTTTGCTGGTCTGTGGACAACTGTCATTCTGGGATTGTTTTTCCACATTGTGCTCGTCAGTTAATTTCACTATTTCCTGTTTGTGAATTCCTTTTTTATTTTGCTGGAGTATGTCCTTGAACCTGTTTTTTCCCCAGAAAATGCATGCGGGTGTACATTTATAGCATCAAAACTCCCTGAGAACTTGGAGGACGCTCTTTCAATATCTTAGACATCTTCTAGAACCCAATATTGTTGATGACAAATTTCATGCTAGTTGCAGATGACCTGTTTTCCTCTCTCCAGAAACATGTGGAAACTTTTTCATTATCCTTAGAGTGCTGCAGCATCACCAGGCTGTGTCTAGTTTTGTTTTTGGCTTTTCTTTATCTTGCTTGACACTTGAACCCTTTCAATCTGAAGATTCTTGCCTTTCTTCAACTTAGGGATATTTTTCCTATTATTTCTTTTTTTATTCC
>NW_012103109.1:1661871-1672279 GCF_000951045.1 Mandrillus leucophaeus | reverse complement strand
TCACGTTATATGTTGGTGCCTGCAGCTCTGCCCCTGTGATCTCTCACTCCAGGACTCAAGGTGAAGGAGGAGCCCCTGTCTGGAACTAGGTATCCCTGAGGCAGGGAGCAGGACAGCTGCAGAAAGCAATGCAGTGGCGCTTGTGAAAGGAAAGTAGAAACTCCGGACCCCAGTTCATTGTGCCGAAAGGAAAAAAATTAAGCTGAAAGCTGCATCATGCAATCCACTGCCTTTCCTTTTGTTCCTAAGCAGGTGGCTACAGGTGAAAGGTTAGAAATCTCCACAGGTGGCCAGGTGCGATGGCTCTTGCCTGTCCCTCACTTTGGGAGGCCGAGGCGGGCAGATCACAAGGTCAGGAGATCGAGACCATCCTGGCTAACATGGTGAAACTCCGTCTCTACTAAAAATACAAAAAATTAGCCAGGTGTGGTGGTGGCATACGCCTGTAGTCCCAGCTACTCGGGAGACTGAGGCAGGAGAATTGTTTGAACCTGGGAGGCGGAGGCTGCAGTGGGCCGAGATCGTGCCACTGTACTGCAGCGTGGTGACAGAGCAAGACTCCATCTCAAAAAAAAAAAAAAAAAAAAATCTCCACAGGTAGCTACTGTGTTCACCTTATGTAAAGTCCTGATTACTGAGTGTCAGATGAATACATAATTGTCCCCTTCCCTGCTCCTTTTCTCTTGCAACATGTGAATAACTATGCCCTCTTTTCCCTCCAGCCCAGTTTTCCCTTTAAATACTGACACCTTCAAAATCATCTTTGGAGAAAGGCACTAACCTGTCTCTCAGGTGTGTCATTAACTTTGGTGAAATAAGCTTCTCCATTGATTGAGACCTGTCTTGGATACTTTTTGGTGTACATGCTTAGAGCCTCTGCTTGGAGCTGGCCTGTGTCACCTCCACCGTGTTTCATGGGCCATACCCACATGGCCAGGCCTGACAGCAGGGCAGGAAAGGCACACTCTTTGCCCGGGAGGCACCATACATCTCATGGCTGGTGGGGATAAACAGTCCCCTTCTAGGAAGCGGGGCAGTGGATGACAGAAACCAGAATCCAATCCAATTGCCCACACCTGGTCAGCTTCCTTTTTCACGGTTATAATTGACCTTTTTAGCAGCATTATTTTGTAAATGCAGCTGACAAGAAAGAAAGTCATTTTACACCGTGGTAGAACCAGGCACTGGGATGAAAAGGTCGGCACCGGGGTACAGGGGCCCCTTTTCAGTTCATTCACGGTGCTTCTGTCGGGGTCAGGGGGTGGCCAAGCCCTCCTCAGGTCACTGGGATTCCCCTCACCACAGGCTGCCCTCCCTCCCTGAGGTTATGGGTTCAGCCTGTCTGGGACCTTGGTGGTAGGGTTTTTTGGTGGTAGTCCGGTGTTTGCTTTTTTTCTCTAATAAACAAAGCAAGAGGTCAGTGGGATGAGCTGGCCACGCTGTCTGAAGCAGGCGGAAGTGCTGTGGTTTCTGGCGACTGTAAACATCTGTGTGCAGGAGGTGGTGTGGGCAGATGTGCTGGCAGAGAGGAGGGCCACTCTGCAGAAGCCCTAGGCTCTCATATCTCTCTCTCCCTTGTTGTTTTGGCAAAAGAATCACATTATTAAAATAGTAGAAGTTCAGATCAAAAATAGAACTAGATAGCCGGAGGCAGTGGCTCCTGCCTGTAGTCCCAGCTACTCAGGAGCCTGAGGCAGGAGGATCATTTGAGCACAGGAGTTAAAGACCAGTCTGGGAAACTTAGGGAGACCCTGTCTCTAAAAATAATAATAATAATAATAATAAAGATATAATCTGTGTAGAGCACCCTTGACCCAACTAACTCCATCTTAGAAAAAGACTCCATTTTATATTTCACAGGGCACCTTGCCAACAAGGATAAGATGTTTTGCTTAATAAGAAAAAAAAAAAAAGATAAAGGCTGCATCCAACCAGAGAAAGACACAAACAAGCACAACTCTTCCAACTGTCAGTTGTCACCAGAGGGCTCTGTGACTCTAAAGGAGCAGGCCTGGCTGTGCACGGTGGCTCACACCTGTAATCCCAGCACTTTGGGAGGCCAAGACAGATGGATCATGAGGTCAGGAGTTCAAGAACAGCCTGGCCAACATGGTGAAACCTCGTCTCTACTAAAAATACATACATTAGCCAGGCATGGTGGTGCGTACTATAATCCCAGCTACTCAGGAAGCTGAGGCAGGAGAATTGCTTGAACCTTGTCTCATGACCACAGAGATCAAGGATGCAGACACACAAAGAGTGAGGGGTGAAGAGCAGAAATTTAATTGGCAAAAGAAAGAGAATAGCTTCCTGCTACAGAGAGGTGTCCTGAAAAAATGGGTTGCTGATCAGTGGTGAAATGCAGGGGGTTTTATAGATGAGCTAGTGGGAAGGTGGTGTCTGATCTACATAGGGCATGAAAAACTGGTTAGGACCAAGTATCCTACATCTGCCACCCTTCTGCATAGGGTGCAAATCTCTGGCAGCCCCCACCCAGTCTTTTATTATGCAGGTGGGTTCTCTGCCTGAGCTGTGCCATGTTGCCTATTTCTTTCTTACTGTACACATGCTGACAAAAAATGGGAAGGTGGAGCTTCCATGGTGGACATGCCTGGCCCCCAGGTAGCCCTTTTCTATTGGCGCAGCTGCCGGCATTCCCCCATGCAAGTTTCCAGCTTCCTTATTTATGTTTGCAGCTTGATTTTGCAGGCTGCTCTTTGTTAGGGGAAAAAAAAAAAATTTCTTGGGCTGCTTTTTGTTAGGAGAGGAGTTCTGCCAAGGACTCTTTTGCCCTCACTATCTGCCTAAATAATTTCTATCTCCTGTTTCAACACCAGTGTCTTGACTGACACTTATCATGAGTGACAAGAACTCCACATCTGCACCCAAGGCCCTGCCATCAAAAAGTTTTTTTTTTTTTGAGATGGAATCTTACACTGTCACCCTGGCTGGAGTACAATGGTGTGATCTCGGCTCACTGCAACCTCCGCCTCCTGGGTTCAAGCGATTTTCCTTCCTCAGCTTCCCAAGTAGCTGGGATTACAGGTGTCTGCCACCACACCCAGCTAATTTTTTGTATTTTTAGTAGAGACGGGGTTTCACTATGTTGGCCAGGCTGGTCTTGAACTCCTGACCTTGTGATCTGCCTGCTTCGGCCTCCCAAAGTGCTGGGATTACAGGCATGAGCCACGGTGACCTGCCAAAAACTCTTTCTTGCAAGACTGACTGATGGCCCGGCCCAGACCAGGACTCTTCACTATCCTTCGCTCCCCCTAGACTGGTTCATTAACTTTTTCTCCTTTCTGTTTTTCCTCTTGATGTTAAATATGACTTTGTTTGTTGTGGCCTGTTTAACCTATAACAATTCTATATTAAGTATACTATTATGTATGGTTTGCAATATTGATGGACTTGTGGGGTGGCTCGAGCCTGTGTGCCTGCGACTCTGACTACCAAGTGAATGGCAAGTACTGAGGAGAACTGCCTCCTTGGGAACTCCCTGTAGCTCGTGGCTTTTGTGATGGAAACAGCATCAATAAAGGCCTGACATTATGGTGTGATAAGAAAATAAAAACTTGGGACCCCAATTCACTGTGCCAGAAGGAAAAAATGAAGCTGAAAGCTGAGTTATGCAGAAAGCTAAAGAAAAAGGAAACCAAAAAAAGGTTAAATATCCGTGCAGAGAGTTACTCTATGCTCACTTTATCTTTTTGTTTTTTGTTTTTTTTTTTGAGATGGAGTTTTGCTCTGGTTGCCCAGGCTGGAGTGCAATGACACAATCTTGGCTCACTGCAACCTCCGCCTCCCTAGTTCAAGTGATTCTCCTGCCTCAGCCTCCCGCATAGCTGGGATTACAGGCATGCACTACCACGCCCAGCTAATTTTGTATTTTTAGTAGAGACGGGTTTCTCCATGTTGGTCAAGCTGGTCTTGAACTCCTGACCTCAGGTGATCTGCCCACTTCGGCCTCTCAAAGTGCTGGGATTGCAGGCATGAGCCACTGCGCCCGGCTGCTCACCTTATCTTATGTAAAGTGCTGATTTGCTGAGTGCAAGATGAGTACGTAATTGACTATTCTACTACCTGCTCCTTTTCTCTTGCAACATGTGGATTCAGTAATATGACCACACACTCCCCTTTCTCCTCCAGCCTGCTTTTCCCCTTTAAATAGGGAAACCCTCAAAAATCATCTTTGGAGAAAGGCACATGAAACTGCCTTTGCAAAAATTGTATCAGTGAGAAAAATTGTAACAGTAAGCTAAGCTAACTGTTCAACTCTCACTTCCCCTTTCTCTTAATTTTTCCTGGGCTGTTGGGCCACGATAACTTTGGAAGACATTTAGGCTATAGTTTAAATGATAATAGGCCTTGCCCCAAACTCAACTGCTTTTGTAAAGTTAATGGAAGGCCATCAGGTTCACTGGAGCGACCTGAGTCCTGGTAAGGCGCAGACATGAAGGGATCAGCCAGGCCGGGCACAGTGGCTGGTGCCTGTAATCTCAGCACTTTGGGAGGCCAAGGCGGGTGGATTACCTGAGGACGGGAGTTCAAGACCAGCCTGACCAACATGGAGAAACCCCGTCTCTACTAAAAATACAAAATTAGGCAGGCATGGTGGCACATGCCTGTAAACCCAGATGCTAGGGAGGTTGCGGCAGGAAAATCGCTTGAACCTGGGAGGCAGAGGTTGCAGTGAGCCGACATCGCGCCACTGCACTCCAGCCTGGGCAACAAGGGCGAAACTCCGTCTCAAAAAAAAAAAAAAAAAAGAAAAGAAAAAAAACGGGATCAGCCATTATTCCGGAGGTTATAAGATGCAACTTCCCCAATTGCTCCTGCAAATAACACTATTGTAGATTGGCCTTTTGAGATTTATTTCCAGTTTTTTTGTATGTCCGATGCCCATGGCTCTACCTGGACCTGATGGCTCCACCTGGACTGCCAACCCTGTTCCTGTGGCCCCACCCAGAAGAGATTCAGCTCACAGGAGAACTTCAACCCCCTATGATTTCATCCCCCCCAACCAATCAGCAGCAAGTATCTGTTGATACTTGGCCACTCCCACCACTTCCCCCAAACTGTCTTTGAAAAACCCCTAACCTGTGAGCTTAGGACAAGATGATTTGTGTGTGAACTCCATCTCCCATGTGGTAAGGCCGGCCTGGTGTCTATTAAACTCTTTCTCTACTACAATGCTGTGCTCTTTCTTTATGTAGGAGGCAGGAGGAACCCCTCGGGCAGTTACACACAGACCTGTCTCCCAGGTATGTCCCTAACCTTGGCAAAATACACTTCTAAGTTGAAGACTTGTCTTGGATACTTTTTGGTTTACCATGGAAAGACACAAATATGCATGGACCTGGTTATCGCTAACCTTGTACCACTCATGACATAATCACAAAAGGCAAGATTTGAAAGAGACTCTAGAAACCAAGGTTTGCTGAAAAACCAACTGACAAAAGGCAAATAGGAGAAAAGTCACACAAATTTATTTGGTCATAGTTTTATGTGACACAGGAGACTGCAAAATGAAAACCCAAGATATAGCGGAGTATGAACCCCAAATATCTGAGGCAGGTCTCAGTCGATTTATTTATTTATTTATTGAGACAGTCTGACTCTGTCACCCAGGCTGGAGTGCAGTGGCATGACCTCGGCTCACTGCAGTCCCTGTCTCCTGAGTTCAAGAGATTCTCCTGCCTAAGCCTCTGGAGTAGCTGGAATTATAGGCGTCTGCCACGATGCCCGAGTAATTTTTGAATTTTTAGTAGAGATGGGGTTTCACCATGTTGGCCAGGCTGGTCTTGAACTCCTGAGGTCTCAGTCAATTTAGAACATTTATTTTGCCAAGGTTAAGGAGGCACTCATAACATAGCTTCCGGAGGTCTTGATGACGTGTACCCAAGGTGGTTGGGCACAGCTTGGTTCTAAGCACTTTAGGGAGACTTGACACGTCAATCAATGTGTGTAAGATGTATTCAATACATTGGTTCGGTCTGGAAAGGCGGAACAACTCAGAGTTGTGTGTGTGTGTGTGGTGTGCTTCCAGGTCATAGGTAGATGAGATATAAACAGTTGCATTCTTTTGAGTATCTGATTAGCCTTTCACTGAATGCACAGTTTACAGGCATATGCCTTAGTCTGGATCAGTGTGAAACAACAAGGCAAAAGAAGCCATCAGATATGCATTTGTCCCATGTGAGCAGAGGGATGACTCTGAGTTTTGAGTTCTGTCCTTTGTCCACAAGGAATTTCCTTGTGGGCAAATTGTGAAGGAGGTATGTAGTATTTTTTTTTTTTTTTAATCTTTGTAGCTATCTTATTTAGGAATAGAATGAAAGGCAGGTTTGCCCAACGCCATTCCAAGCTTGACTTTTCCCTTTGGCTTAGTGATTTGGGGAAGATTTATTTTCCTTTCACAGGAGATTGTCCTTTTTTTTGCTTAGATTCAACGAAGTATGGACAGCTGTATAGAAATATGATTGGACAAAAAGGGTGTGATGTAGCGCTAACAGCCTGAGTGGGGAAACCCAGCAAGCCCTGTCCATGTAGATTCTTCTTGGCCTCTCTCTGCAGCAGTCCCTTTTTTCTGGGTGTGGGGAAGGACTCTCTCTGGAATGGAGGTGTTATGACCTGCAGTCAAACAAGGCAGGTTAATTTCTTTATGACCAGTTTTTACACAGAAAGGGGGCAGGATTAGAGCAATATTTTTGGGTTTTATGGCTCGCCATGGGGAAGAGGGGCTCTGGTTTCTATGGCTTGCCTTGGGGAAAGGTTCTAGTTTCTATGGCTAGCCTGTGGGGGAACAAGGGGCTAGAGACAAAAGAGCGGAAGGTCAGAGAAAAACTTATTTCTGGAGCTGCTTCTGAGACCTTCATCTTGGAGTATGGTATTGTGGGCCGCAACACGCCTGTAGATGAAAAGAGTCAAACTCTGTAAAATATTTGAAGAGATTTATTCAGAGCCAAATGTGAGTGACTATGGCCCAGGACACAGCCCTCAGGAGGCCCTGAGAACAGGTGTCCAAGGTGGTCGGGATGCAGCTTGGTTTTATACCTTTCAGGGAGACATGACACTTCAATCAAATACATTTAAGAAATACATTAGTTTGGTTCAGAAAGGTGGGATAACTGGAAGTGGGGGCTTCCAGGCTATGGATAGATAAAAAGATTTTCTGGTTGACAATTGGTCTTTATCTAACAATCCATTAGGATCAATAGAAAGGAAATGTCTGGGTTAAGATAAATGATGGTGGAGACCAAATTGTTATTTGCAGAAGAAGCCTCCAGGTAGCAGGCTTCAGAAAGAATAGGTTGTAAATGCTTCTTATTAGACTTAAAGGTCTGTGTTGATGTTAATACTGGAGAGGTATAATGAGGCTTGTCCGACCCCTACTTCCCATCATGGCCTGACAGGTTAAATTTTAAGAGCCATTTAGAATCATTTGGGTATATACCCAGTAATGGGATTCCTGGGTCAAATGGTATTTCTGGTTCTAGATCCTTGAGGAATTGCCACACTATCTTCCACAATGGTTGAACTGATTTACACTCCCACCAACAAATGCAAATGTTTATTGCAGCACTATTTACAATAGCAAAGACTTGGAACCAACCTGAATGCTCATCAATGATAGACTGGATAAAGAAAATGTGGCACATATACAGCATGGAATACTATGCAGCCATAAAAAAGAATGAGTTCACGTCCTTTGCGGGGACATGGATGAAGCTGGAAACCATCATTCTCAGCAAACTAACACAGGAACAGAAAACCAAACACTGCATGTTCTCGCTCATAAGTGGGAGTTGAACAATGAGAACACATGGACACAGGGAGGGGAACGTCACACACCAGGGCCCGTCAGGGGATGGGGGTCAAGAGGGGGGAGAGGGAGAGCATTACGACAAATACCTAATGCATGGGGGGCTTAAAACCTAGATGACGGATTGATAGGTGCAGCAAACCATCATGGCGCATGTATACCTATGTAACAGCCCTGCACATTCTGCAAATATATCCCAGAACTTAAATAAATAAATAAATAAATAAATAAATAAATAAAGGCTGGGTGCAGTGGCTCACATCTGTAATCCTAGCACTTTGGGAGGCTGAGGCGGGCAGATCACGAGTTCAGGAGATCGAGACCATCCTGCTAACACAGTGAAACCCTGTCTCTACTAAAAAAAATTACAAAAAATTAGCCAGGCATGGTGGCACGTGCCTGTAGTCCCAGCTACTTGGAAGGTTGAGGCAGGAGAATAGCTTGAAGCTGGGAGGCGGAGGTTGCAGTGAGCCCAGATCATGCCACTGCACTCCAGCCTGGGTGACAGAGCAAGACTCCGTCTCAAGCAAAAAAAAAAAAAATTAACAGCGCCCTGGTCAAGGAGAAAGAAGTCCATTCAGATGGTTGGCGGGGTTGGGGGTGGAGAGGGGTGGCGCTTAGAATTTTATTTTTGGTTTATACACTTCACAAAAAGAAAACCTATGTATGTTAAGTGTGCAGTCCAAGGTCACTCAGGGAAAGCTGCGTACACTGCATTCTGCCATCCCCAGTGCTCAGCACTGAGTGGGTATTCGGTAATGGGTTGGAGTCATTCACGAATCCTGGAGCTCCCGTATATTCCACTCCAGGGTTTCCAGCTGACAGGGCTCAGGTAAAGAAGCCTCCACAGCAGTGTAAAGGTCTTCAAGATCTGGGATTCCTTTTGTTCTCCAAGTAGTGGGGGAGGGGCACCTCGCAGCCTCTCCTGGTTTGTCTCTCCAGCTTTTCAAGGTAATGTCAACCTAAAAGCTTTTTTAGGTGTCCTGTGAACAATGTAATATCCACAAGCGAGCCAAACAGAACCCGTAACTATTGGGTCCACAGATCTGACATTTCCTGTGGGAATGGGACTCCTCGGACTTTATTTTTTTGAGATAGGGTCTCGCTCTATCACGCAGACGAGTGCAGAGGCATGATCACGGCTCACTGCAGCCTCAAGGGATCATCCTGCCTCAACCTCCCTAGTAGCTGGGACTACAGGTGTCCACCACCTTGCCCGGGTAATGTTTATATTTTTAGTAGAGATGGGATTTCGCCATGTTGGCCAGGCTGGTCTTTAACTCCAGAGCTCAAATGATCCGCCCACCTCTGCCCCCTAAAGTGCACCCAGCTTGGTGCTGTAAACTTGGTCTGAGTTACACTTTAGACTCTAGGATTCCACTTCAGAAGGAGGATACTTACAGATGTGAATGGAATTTATAAAATGCCAAATTAGGCCGGGCACTGTGGCTCACGCCTGTAATCCCAGCACTGTGGGGGGCTGAGGCAGGCAGATCAAGAGGTCGAGTTCGAGACCAACCTGGCCAACACGGTGAAACCCCCATGTCTACTAAAAATACAAAAATTAGCTGGGCCTGGTGGCACGCACCTGTAATCCCAGCTACTCAGAAGGCTGAAGCAGGAGAAGCGCTTGAACGCGGGAGGCGGAGGTTGCCAGTGAGCTGAGATCGTGCGATTGCACTCCAGCCTGGGCAACAGAGCGAGACTCTGTCTCTCTCTCTATATATACATGCCAAATCAAATAGAATTCAACAGGTTGTCTTATCAGGGGCAAAGCTCACCTTTACTGAGCCCTCACTAATCTGTCATGGACTGTTCTGAATGTTACAATTAAAAGAGTTCGTGTATTCAGAATAAACACCTATGTGGTAGGTACTATCATGAAAACACCGGAGCACAGACAGGGTCAGTAACTTATCCCAGATCACGCAGCAAGAAAGCAGCAGGAGCTGAGATTCAAGTCCAGGAAACCTACACTCTTAGCCCATAGCACACATTGCTACATTGTCTGTAGCCACGATTACTATTCATTGAGCATTTTCTTTGCCTGGGACATGGAACTAGTGTCTTAGAGCTACCTAATTTCATTTACTCCTCAGCACAGTCCCTTCAGGTGAGAGGTATTATTCTCACTTAAACGCAGAGACTGAACTACTTACTCAGGGTCCTGGTGTGTCCAGAGTATGGTTCCTTCTGGTGGATTTGTGGTCTACCCTGACTTCAAAGAACGAAGACGCGGACTTTTGCCATGAGTGTTTCAGCTCTTAAAGGTGGCACGAACCCAAAGAGCTAAAGAACAAAGCTTAAACAGCATAGAAGAAGACCCCAAAGGGTTGCTGCTGCAGGCTGGTGGTAGGGGCCAACTTTTATTCCCTTATTTGTCCCCGCCCATGTCCTGCTGATTGGTCCATTGTATAGAGTGCTGATTGGTTCATTTTACAGAGTGCTGGTTGGTCCATTTTACAAACCTCTAGCTAGCTACAGAGTGCTGATTGGTGCATTTTTACAGAGCACTGATTGGTGCATTTTACAAACCTTTAGCTAGCTACAGAGCACTGATTGGTGCATTTTTACAGAGCACTG
>NW_012103109.1:1657619-1660196 GCF_000951045.1 Mandrillus leucophaeus | reverse complement strand
AGTGCAGTGGTGCAATCTCGGCTCACTGCAAGCTCCGCCTCCCGGGTTCACGCCATTCTCCTGCCTCAGCCTCCCGAGTAGCTGGGACTACAGGCACCCGTTACCACGCCCGGCTAGTTTTTTTTTTGGTATGTTTTAGTAGAGACGGGGTTTCACCGTGTTAGCCAGGATAGTCTTGATCTCCTGACCTCATGATCTGCCCGTCTCGGCCTCCCAAAGTGCTGGGATTACAGGCTTGAGCCACCGCGCCCGGCCAGTAAATTCTTCTTACCAATCCACAAGCCGATCACTTTCCGAAGCCAGAGCTCTGACCCCTCACCTGGCATTAATAATTGTTGAGGGTGGACGATGGGTCCTGTATGGAGCCTAATGATCCGTTTAATCCATTGTAAAGGAAAAGAAAAATCTCAGGACCCCAAAACTCTTTATGCCAAAGTGAAGCCTGGGGACTGAGTCATGCAGTAACACCAACCTTTTCCCAGGCGGACAGCTGCTGCTTCACAGGCTTGTGCTGAAGCATTATACAGTAGCCAGACTCCCATGAGGAGGTGAAAAGTCTCATGGCCGCCCTCACAAATTGCTCATACATTCTTTGCTGGGCCCTAAACCTTTCAAGATATATAGATCCTCCCATAAAACAAGGACATATTAAGTATAACTTCAGGTTTGCAACCTAAGTCTAACCCCTAAAACTACAGTCTTTTAGGTTTTTCACACTGACAAGGCCGATTACAAGCTTATCTTCCTAAGTGCCTCACCTCCTAACCCTCTCTTCCTAGGTGCCTTCTTCCCTTTAAAGACATTTGTAAATTCTGAAAACTGCTTTGGAGAGCATGGGCCACGGATGTTTCTGTGACCTGTTTCTCCTGGGTGTGACCTCAAACTCTCACTCAACAAATCTCGATGAACTGAGTGAGACCCTTGGCTCAGTCTCTAATTTTGGATTAACACTGTCTTAGTTCTTCAGTGGAATATCCAGCTGGGTTTAGAAACCAAATTAAATACAAGAAAGATTAACAAGAGAAAAGCATGCAAGTTTTCTGTTGTTGTTTGTTTTTGAGACAGGGTCTGGCTCTGTCACCGAGGCTGGAGTACAGGGATGTGATCACAGCTCACTGCAGCCTCAAATTCCTGGGCTCAAGGAATCCTCCCACCTCAACTTCCCGAGTAACTGGGACTATAGGCACGCACCACCACACCCAGCTAGTATTTTTTGTAGAGAGTCTCCCTATGTTGCCCAAGCTGGTCTTGAGCTCCTAGGCTAAAGCGATCCTCCTGCCTTGGTCTTCCAAAGTGCTTGGATTACAGGCGTGAGCCACCAAGCCCAGCTACAAGTTTTGTTAATTTTATGTGCACATGAGGATCTTCACAAGAGAGTGAAGACCTAAGAAATGACCAAAGCAGAAAGCCTTTTGGACAAAGAATGATCGGTTTTATGAAGGCACTGGGAGAACGGGGGTGGCAGAGCGGGGAGAGAATGGGGTAGAGCCATGGGAAGTTGCACCCTTTGCAGGGGAGAGGAACCTGGCCTCTCCTGTTCCTTGGTGGTAACCTGGGATTCAATCTGTGAGGCGGGAAGCCTGCTAGCAGGACTCTTGCTTTGCTGAGAGTCCCTGTTCCCTTTTTTTTAATTGTTCCTTTTCAAACAATAAACCCTACCCTTCTCACCCTTCAAAGTGTCTGTGAGCCTAATCTTTCATGATTGTGAGGAAAGAACCCAGTTTTTTTCTACAACACTAATGAGAGACCACTAGAGGTGTAGACATGAACGACTGCAGCCATTATTCCGGAGGTCATGAGATATGCCAATTCCGGCCAGGTACGGTGACTCACACCTGTAGTCCCAGGACTTTGGGAGGCCAAGGCAGGAGGATCTCTTGACCCCAGGAGCTGGAGACTAGCCTGGGTAATATACAGAGACCTCGTCTCTATTTATTTAAAAACAATTATTTTACAAAAAGATATGGGCCGGGCGCAGTGGCTCATGCCTGTAATCCCAACATTTTGGGAGGCTGAGATGAGAGGGTCACTTGAGGTCAGGAGTTGGAGACCAGCCTGGCCAACATAGTGAAACCCCATCTCTACTAAAAATACAAAAATTAGCCAGGCATGATGGCGCACACCTGTAATCCCAGCTACTCAGGAGGCTGAGGTGGGAGAATCGCTTGAACCTGGGAGGCAGAGGTTGCAGTGAGCCGAGATAGTACCACTGCAGTCCAGCCTGGGCAAGATAACATCATTAGGACAGAACCTAAGATTGGCCTTTTGAGATGTCTTTTTGTATATCTGACAACCGATGGCTCAACGTGGACCGGCCAGCTGCTCCTGTGGCTCCACCCAGAAGCAACTGAGTACACGAGGACCGTTTGCCACACCCTTATGATTGCACCCGGAGCCAATCGGCAGCAAGCACCCATTGCCTAGCCACCCGCCCTTCCCCCAAACTGTCCTTGAAAAACCTCAGCCTCCAATTTTTCAGGAGGCTGATTTGAGTAATAATAAAACTCCAGGGGTGGTGCGCGGCTCGGAGCACTTCACAGAAAGTGGTAAGTCAGGAGGCCACTGCCCCCGCCCCCG
>NW_012103109.1:1655713-1656469 GCF_000951045.1 Mandrillus leucophaeus | reverse complement strand
GTGCATTTTTACAGAGCACTGATTGGTGCATTTTACAAACCTTTAGCTAGCTACAGAGCACTGATTGGTGCATTTTTACAGAGCACTGATTGGTGTATTTTACAAACTTCTAGCTAGTACAGAGCATTGATTGGTGCATTTTACAAACCTCTAGCTGGCTAGAGAAAAGTTCTCCAAGTCCCCACTAGACCCAGGAAGTCCAGCTGGCTTCACCTCTCACTGGTACTAATTGGTGGTGGAATTGGATTTGGACATCAGGTTGACTCCCAAATCACTCCTCTCCCATATTCTTTCTGTTTTTTGACAGGCAGGGTCTTGGTGTGTTGCCCAAGCTGGAGTGCAGTGGTGCGATATAGACTCACTGCAGCCTCGACCTCCTGGGCTCAGGCAATCCGCCTCAGCCTCCTGGGTAACTAGGATCACAAGTGCGCATCACTATGCCTGGCTAGTTTCATTTTTTTTTTCTTTTTTAGATACAGGATCTCACTATCTTGCCTGGGCTGGTCTTGAACTGCTCAAGGGATCTTCCCACCTTGGCCTCTCAAAGTACTGGGATTACAGGCGTGAACCACTATGCCAGGCTCTCCATATTCTATATTTCTTGAGGCAGGGTCTCACTTTGTCATCCAGGCTGGAATCACAGCTTTACTGCAGCCTTACCTTACCAGGCTTGTATGATTTGCCAACCTCAGCCTCCCCAGTAGCTGGGACTACAGGTGCATGCCACCATACCCAGCTGATTTTTTTTTTTTTTTT
>NW_012103109.1:1639577-1655663 GCF_000951045.1 Mandrillus leucophaeus | reverse complement strand
CCCGCCGAGTTTGTAGCTAGAAGGAAGATGGCGGGTCTGGAGGCGCAGTTATCTGATGAAAGAAGGGAAAAAGCAGCCCGTGCACAGTATAACTCGGAGCAGTTTACTTGTGTAGAAATGGAAGGTTATGAAGATCAGATATTGATAACAAAACATGGCGACTCGGGAAATGGAACGTTTTTGGATCCAAAGAACAGAATCTGTTTTAAATTTGATCACTTAAGAAAGGAGGCAACTGATCCAAGACCCTGTGAAGTAGAAAATGCAATTGAATCATGGAGAACTTCAGTAGAAACTGCTCTGCGAGCTTACGTAAAATAACATTACCCGAATGGAGCCTGCACTGTGTATGGCAAAAAACAGATGGGCAGCAAACCACTACTGCATGCACGGAAAGCCATCAGTTCCCAGCAAAAAACTTTTGGAATGGTCGCTGGAGGTCAGAATGGAGGTTTACAGTCACTCCTCCAACCACTCCAGTGGTTGGCATCTTGAAAATTCAGGTTCATTATTATGAAGACCGTAATGTTCACCTAGTGCGTCATAAAGATATACAAGATTCCCTAACAGTGTCTAATGAAGTGCAAACAGCAAAAGAATTTACAAAGATTGTAGAAGCTGCAGAAAATGAGTACCAGACTGCCATCAGTGAGAATTATCAGACAATGTCGGACACTACTGTCAAAGCCTTACATGGATAATTGCCAGTTACATGCACTAAGATTGATTGGAACAAGATCCTTAGCTAAAGATTGGCAAAGAGATGCAGAATACATAAAATGAACATTGCATGACTGGATCATTTTAGTGTCTTTGTGTTAAAAAATTATTGCAAAAGTATTCTGAACTGTCAAGCTGCCCAGTCACATGGGCTATTGCCATTTAAAATCACTGTAATTAGTTTGATTAGAGCACAAAACTTAGCTAATTAACCATTATTTTTCATTTTGTTCTAAGAGGATTGAACATCAGTTTAGTTTAAACGTCTCACTTTCTGTTAGTCCTTTCTTTCTTACAATGAAGAGATGGTTCTTCTAGTTTATGGTTAAAAGTTTTTGAAGTGTTTCAAAAATATTTTACTTACTGTCACCCTAAAATTGTTATCTTTTGGTTTATCAAATGGTTAATTTTGATATTTCCCCAGTTGGTGGTTGATGGATTTAGCCATATATGCTGCTAAAGAAATTGTCTATCTTCTGTCCCTCACCTGTTCCATTTATGTAAGGTTGAGATTAGAGGGAAAACATTTTCTATATCGATTGTGTTTTTAAACCTTTCAAGAAGGTTATTTAGCTAGCTTAGTACTTAATTTTTTTTAAACAAGGCAAAGTCTAATGCTGTTTTGAGATTCTGAAATTAAATGAAAATACTTATTTCAGAAATGCATTTAATGCTTTTTTCTTGTGACAGTTACGCACATCAGCTTGAATTCCATATGTCCCAGAGTTATTTTTATCATAAAACCACAAATGTATTATAACAAGGCAAATTGTAATATATATAATCCTGAACTCAAAAAAGAAAAAAAAAAAAACAAACTCTGATCTTCTGTATAGCCGGCCCTACGTGTATAAAAGTCTTTCTCTATTGCAATTCCCCTGCCTTGATAAATCTACTCTATCTAGGCAACAGGCAAGAAGAATACATTGGGAGGTGACAAAAGGGTGGCTCAGAAGGTCCTATCGTATCTACAACTGCTGCTGCTCAGATGCTTTCAGCTTGAAATCATCAATATGCCAGGTCAGGGTATTTTGGGGTGTTATGTCCTTAACTCCTTTGGTCCAAAGAGTTGATTTTACTAATCATTCTGCTTGTGTGTATTTGAAAATTGCCTTCAAAACAAAACCCATGCCTTAGCCACTATGTGGTCCCAACTTAGCAGGTTACTGTAGGTTTCTGAGATGGGTGGGGGAAGGGAAAGGAGGGGGAGGGTTGAACATGGGTTAGCCAAATTCCTCAAATGTTTGTAGCTGTAGAACCCTTTTTGTTTTATTTGAAGCATTTTTATGAGACCAGAAATTGAAGACCTTTCCTTGGGAAGCTGATCTCTCACTCCCTGGGAGGATGCTCAGCCTTGCCTGACTTGGTGCCCTCAGAGAGATGCCTTCTGTGGCTCTTGCACTGGAGTCGGGTAACAGCAGGAAGCCTGTTGACAGGTAACAGCAAGAGAACAGGTGTGGGGGCGCTGGGTCTGGGGAGAGGGTTCTCAGCGACCTGCTTATAGCTCCAGGAACCTTCCAAGCAGGCACGGAGGAGACCTCTCTGAGTAGTGGCCCAGGAGGAGCAGGCAGGCGCCCGGGCAAGAGAATGGGTGGTTACAGCATTTCCAGGTCACTGCAGAAGACAGAAGGGGAACATGGCAAGTCAGGCTGGGACTTGAAATTCCCTGAGTTCATTATGCTAATTTATCTTTGTACACTTTCCCACACAGCAGCTTACTCCATCTCCACAACGCTTCAGGAAGTGGGCAAGGTGGATACTGCGCCTCACAGTTTTCAGCACTGAGGGGAGAGTTTCTGTGACTTGTCAAGGTCACACAATCAAAGGTCACAGAAGGGAGGGCACCATGGGAGCCCAGGATGTCCATGCTCTTTCTACTCTGTCACTCAGCATCGGCGGGTTTGGAATCTTTAAATTTGGGGGATCCATTTGGTCTAGAAAGTGTGGGTGTGGCCTGCAGTTACCTGGGAGAGGCATGAGTGCCCCTGGGAGGGGGGTGCCTCATGCAGGCTGTGCAATGCCCCAACAGGAGAAGAGGTGCCTCATGCAGGCTGTGCAATGCCTCAGACAGGAGAGGGGGGAGCCTCATGCAGGCTGTGCAATGCCCCAACTGGAGAAGGGGTGCCTCATGCAGGGGCTGGTTTAGGAGGCAAGAGGTTGGATTCATGAACCGTGAGCGAGGGGACTGAATGCGGAGGAGGGGGCCCGAGACCGGGAGGGGCAGAGAACAGATCCAGGAAAGGGTTCCGGGGCCTTGGGTGAAAGAAATCAGGCACATTCCTCAGCCCCGGGCTCAACACAAACAGGCCCAGTACAAACACATCCCACCATGTTATCTCTCAACTTCCTGAGCCCAGTACAAACACATCCCACCATATATCTCTCAACTTCCTGAGCCCAGTACAAACACATCCCACCATATATCTCTCAACTTCCTGAGCCCAGTACAAACACATCTCTCAACTCAGAGATTACCATATATCTCAACTTTAGAAAAACACCACCTGGAAAGTCCCCGATAAGGACACAGCCGTTTGTGGGTTTACTGAAAGCGCGGGAACCAATAGAAAACTGCCAAATGTATAACTTAAAATGTAAACCAATTGTAATGCTGTAACCAAAAGAATTCCCTTGTTCCTCTGTAACTTTACGTATCTTATTTACATCAGGCTATAAAAAGCAAGCACTCACATTGTTCGAGGCCCTCTTGTATGCTGTGGAATGGAGGGACCAAGTTCGAACTTGCAGTAAAAGATCCTTGCCGCTTGGCTTTGACTCTGGACTCTGGTGGTCTTCTTTGGGGAACAAACGGTCTGGGTATAACAGGGGCCCTGATGGGCCAGATGCATCCCCGGTCTGGGCCCAGCCTGCAGTGCAGGCCCAGCTGGGTGGAGGCACCGCCCCGGGACTCCAGGCTGATTCAGACACCAGACGCCCCCTTCCGGGGTCCTCACCTCCCACATTCCATCAGCTGCTGCTCCCTCTGGTATTGTTTACTTTTCTCTGGGTTTATTTACCCGGTCCCGACCCCCTCATTATTGCCTTGTGTTATCACCCAGAGTTTTACCATGAGTAAAACCTACCTGTTTTGTTTCTTTGTTTCATGACTTTCTTAAAAGTAAAAATAAAAATAAAAATAAAAAACAAGAAGGAAGTCATTTGGATGTTTACAAACAAACAAACAAACAGAAACAAAGTGGGCTCCTATCACCCTGGCTTGGAAAGGGGCGGGCACCAGTTACACTCCTGAGAGGCAGGAGCAGAGCTGTGACTCCAACTTGAGTAGTTTACTATGGTAAAGTGTGCATAATGTAAAATTCATCATTTTAATCAGTTTAATTTATTATTTATTTATTTTTAGAGACAGGGTCTCCCTCTTGCCCAGGCTGGAGTGCAGTTGCATGATCATAGCTCACTGTAGCTTCAAACTCCTGGGCTCAAGCAATCCTCCCACCTCAGCCTCCTGAGTAGCTGGGACTACAGGAGGGGACCACGGTGGCAGGCCAGGTCTCACTAACCCTGGCCTCCAGCACAGCTGTTTCAGGACTGACTGAGTGGTTAAGTTAAATATTAAAAGCTGAAGAAAAGCCAGTAGGAGTTATTGAGAAATCATTTTTAGGCAGATAGTAAGTGTAAAGGTTCTCGGTGGAAATGTTCTTGTCAAAAGAAACAACCCCTGAACTATCTCTTTTCTAACAGAAAAGGTGGCTTGAAGGGCTGCGCTGGCAAGCTTTAATATGCAAATGCCGGCCATTAGAAACTGGGCTCATTCAATATGGCAATTCCCACCATCTTCTCCTTGTAACCAGGTGTACCAGGTGTCTTGGGCCACCTCAGATAACACCATGTGTTCGGAACATCTTAGCGACCCACATTTGCATATTAAAGGACTAAGGTGGGAGGGCCAGGTTTTTTGAGGGCTCTGTAAACCACTCACCTGATCAAACCAATCCCCTGGGGCTTATGGAAACCAGACATCACTTCCTCCAGCATCCCAATAGAAGCAGCCACTTTTCTGCCCCACATGGGGTTTTCTTTTCGTTTGAATCCCCCCTCCCTCTGTCTCTGTATGGGGGAGTTTTCCCCTTCCTTCCTTCTTGCCTGTTAAACTTCTCGTTCCTTAAAATCACTCCACGTGTGTCCATGTCGTTAATCCTATCAGTGCGAGACCGAGGACGCTGGTGTTCCTCCAGTCATCGGAGCCGTATCACAAAGGCTGGAATGTAACAAAAGCCCACCAAGAGTTTTGCCTAGGCCTTTCCTGGGCCTTAAAGCATGACAAAACAATGCATGAATTCTTAACAGGACCCATTTAGGATTAAACAACTTTTATTGGGGGTCTGAAGAAACTCCCCAAGCCTCCACAAACACGTTTATTGGAGGTCTGAAGGAACTCCCCAAACCTCCATGATTTAGCAGGAGACAAGATAAGGATAATCACCCCAGCACCCAGACCCATTTAGATAAACTTACTGAGGCTCCTGAAGAAGGTCTTCGGACTCAGACCTTAGTTATAGATTGAAAGAAGTTATCACTTATGTCTTTAGATGAATGCACACTTACACACCGACATAGAGCTTAGAAGGTATATAAGCTCTGAAAAACTTTGTAATTTTGAGTTGCTCTGGTGATAATTTCCAGGCCTTCTTTCTGTAACCGGTTACAGAAATAAAAACTCTCTTCCTCCCCAGTTCATCTGCATCTCATTACTGGGCCTCGAGAACCAGCAGCCTGACCCTCAGTTTGGGCCAGGAACACCGCCATGCCCAGGTAATTTTATTTTTTTTAATTTTTGGTAGAGGCTGAGTCTCACTATGTTGCCCAGGCTGGTCTCCAACTACTGGCCTCAAGGCATCCTCCTGCTTTGTACTCCCAAACACTGGATTATAGGCATGAGCCATCATACCTAGTCATGCCATTTAACCATTTTTAATTGTGTAACTCAATAGCACTTAGTACATTCACAATTTTGTGCAACCCTCCCCACTATCTAGTTCCAGCATATTCCATCATTCCAAAATTCCAAATGGAAATCCTTCTACCTATGAAGCAGTCATTCCCCACTCCCCTTTTCCTCTACCCGCTGGCAACCACCAATCTATTTTCTGTCTCTACGGATTTGCCTAGTCTGGATATTTCATATAAATGGCATCATACGGCTGGGCACGGTAGCTCACGCCTGTAATGCCAGCATTTTGAGAGGCCGAGGCAGGCGGATCAGGAGGTCAAGAGATTGAAACCATCCCGGCCAACATGGTGAAACCCTGTCTCTACTAAAAATGCAGAAATTAGCCGGGCGTGGTGGCGGCACTTGTAGTCTCAGCTACTTGGGAGGCTGAGGCAGGAGAATCGCTTGAACCCAGGAGGCCGAGGTTGTGGTGGGCCAAGATGGCACCACTGCACTCCTACCTGGGTGACAGAGCAAGACTCCATCTCAAAAAAAATTAAAAAATAAATAAATAAATGGCGTTATACAGTATGAAGCCTTTTGTATCTGTCTTCTTTCACTTAGAATGTTTCTTAGGTTGGTTCATGTTGTAGCATGTAGTACTTCATTCCTTTTTATGACTGAATAATATTTCATTGCATGGATATGCCACTTTTATTCATTCATCGGCTGTTGACATCTAGTTGTTTCTACCTTTTGGCTATTGTGAAGAATGTTGCTGTGAACATTTGTGTACACATTTTTGTTTGAACACTTGTTTTCAGTTCTTAGGAGTTGAATACCTAGGAGTGAAATTGCTGGATTACACTGCTAATTCTATGATTAACTTAGGAACATTGGTTTGATTTTAGTTACATAACTCAGATTCTAATTTTATGTCACCATGCCTCAGTTTCCCTATGGGACAGGGTGCTGAGGTGTCAGGTCAGACTGGTACCACAGCCTGCCAGGCCAGGGCCACCTGCAAGGGTAAAGAGACTGTATCTCCCATTGTGCTAGTTCTCCCCTTCTTGTTCCCTGGCTGCTAGGAATGTGCATAACGACCAGCATGGATTCAGTGCTTACCAAGTTCCAGACGCCATTCCCAATGGAAAGTGTGAATGAGATGGCACTTGTCCTTTTACCTGAAATCCTTCCTCATGGCACTCTCATCCATTTTATTACATTTTTATTTATTTATTTATTTAGAGACAGGGTCTTGCCCTGTTGCCCAGGCTGGAGTGCAGTGGCATGATCACAGCTCGCTACAGCCTTGACTTCCTGGGCTCAAGCAATCCTCCAGCTTCAGCCTTCTGAGTACCTGGGACTACAGGCATGCACCATCACACTCAGCTAATTTTTAAATTTTTTGTAGACATGGGGTCTCGCTATGTTCCTCAGACTGGTCATGCCCTCCTGGGCTCAAGCGATCCTCCTGTCTTGGCCTCCCAAAATGCTGAGATTACTGATATGAGCCACTGTGCCCAGCCCCTCCTCTATTTGAATATTATTTCAGTCATTTAATCAAATGTCCAGGTGTATATGGAATGGTGAGGTGTGTATGGAATGGTAACAAGGTTTGGCTTCCTATGTCCCAGACCCCCTTAATCACTGTGGGAATGCTCTTGTGTCTGGGACCCCAGGACTTATGGCAGGGGCAATATGATATAGTGACTACGCTACCTCCTGGCTGTGTGACCTGGGCCAAATTCCTTAACTGCCTATACCTGAGTTCTCCATCTATAAAAAAAAGAGCATTTAAAAAAATAGAGTTGTGAGCATAGAAGTTAGTACATGTAACACAGAGGTCCATGTTCTAACCCCAAAACCTGTGAATGTGACCTTATTTGGGAAAAGAGTCTTTGCAGATGTAATTAAGTCAGGGATCTTGAGATAAGGAGATCATCTTGGATTATCCAAGTGGGCTCTAAATCCAGTGACAATGACAGGGGCAGAAGAGGAGGAGACATGCAGGGAGGAGGAGGTTGGAGTGAGGCAGACACACACCAAAGAACACCTGGGGCCACTGGGCGCTAGAAGGGGCAAGGAAGGAGTCTCCTCTTGAGCCTTTGGAGGGAGCTTGGCCCAGCCAAATACCTTTTCAGATTCCAGTTTCCAGAACTGTAAGAAAATAAGTTCCTGTTGTTTTAAGCCACCCAATTTTTGGCAATTTATTACAGCATCCACAGGAAACTAATACAATGCTTAAAGTAGGACTCTTCTTAAGGAAGTGAGAGTGAGCTTCTATTATATTAGGGTTAGCTATGATTTTGCTCCCTGAGCTGTGTCAACCACAGCCCAGAGAGTGCTGGGCCACAGGCACCCCTGGGCTGTATGCTGGGACTACGGGTGGCTCCGGGCTCTCTGCAGCTTTTAAAATGGTCACACAGGCTCTCACGCCTAGTGGATACTTCCTCCCCTGAGGATTGACTTAGAATTTCAGAAGACCTCCGGACTCAGGCCAGTTCCCACAGCATCACGGAATATCTGGCTACAGGGAGTCCTCCTGGGAGCTGCTCTAGCAGGGGCCCGGGGCTGGGGCTGCAGCTTTAACAACCTTCAGGGACAGTGGGGGTGTCCATCCTGCATTGCCCAGTGCCAGAAGGTCCGTTCTGACCCAGTGTGCCCTGTCCCCTTAGATGCAGTGCCAGAGCCATCTGATTCAGGGCCGTCACCCTTGTCTAGAGCCAGCTCATCAGATGCCAGGTCAGAAGGCCTCAGCAGGAAATGCTGCCTCCCACTTTTTTCTTTTTTTTCTTTTTCTTTTTCTTTTCTTTTCTTTTTTTTTTTTTTTTGAGCTAGAGTTTCGCTCTTGTTGCCCAGGCTGGAGTGCAATGGCGCGATCTCAGCTCACCGCAACCTCCGCCTCCTGGGTTCAAGCGCTTCTCCTGCCTCAGCCTCCCGAGTAACTGGAATTACAGGCATGCACCATCACACCTGGCTAATTTTGTATTTTTAGTAGAGATGGGGTTTCTCCATATTGATCAGGCTGGTCTCAAACTCCTGACCTCAGGTGATTCGCCTACCTCGGCCTCCGAAAGTGCTAGGATTACAGGCATGAGCCACCACGCCCGGCCCCACTTTGTTCTTGAGGAAGGATCAGGCTGAAATTCTAGGAATTTCCAAATGGACTGGGTTGGCTGGAGGGAAGTGGAAGTTAAAGGAATGTGAGGCTCAGGACTTGGGGTCTAGCTGGGAAGATGGTGAATCCCTCTTCAGTCCAGTGAGGGAGAAGCCCCTTCTGACTTCCGGCACTTTGACAGGAGCTGCACAGGATGCCAAAGTTCTGTTTATTCCTCTGTTCTCCGCAGGGTCTGCCCTCTCAGGATTTCAAAGTATTTATAGTGTCTCGATCATTGTGTTTGCTCAGTGGATGAATTACTGCTTTTAAGACATCGAGTAAAAATGTAAAGAGCCAAACAATGGTTAGTGAGTCATTTTATAACTAGAATTATTACTCACTGGCTTATTCTCTCTTCCAAAATTTGGGTTTTCGTAAATTGAGTTTTCTGAAGTGGTTACATATTTAAAGGGCAAAAAAAGGGAGAAAAGTAAATTCTGCAGTCATACGTTCCAAAGAAGTAGCTACTATATATTATTCGGGACTTTCTATGTGCCAGAAACTGTTTTATTGATTGATGGAGACAGGGTCTTGCTGTGTCGCCCAGGCTGGAATGCAGTGGTATAACCATGGCTCACTGCAGCCTCAATCTCCCAGGCTCAAGCAATCCTCCCACCTCAGCCTCCTGAGTAGCTGGGATTACAGGATCATGACACAACTCCTGGCTCCTTTTTAAATTTTTTTATAGAGATGGAGTCTTGCTATGTTGCCAGGACTGGGCTTGAACTCCTGGGCTCAAGGAATCCACCCACCTCAGGCTCTCAAAGTGTTGGGATTATAGGCATGAGCCATCATGCCCAACTCAGGCACTATTTTAAATCATTAAATATATTATCTCATTTAATCTTTATAGTTACTCTGTGTGATAAGCATGATCATGCATCACTTAACAATAGGGCTACGCTCTGAGAAATGCATTGTTAGGTGATTTCTTTGTTGTGAGAACATCATAGAGTGTCTTACACAAATGTAGATGGCATGGCCTACTACACACCTAGGCCGTATGGTGTAACCTATTGCTCTTAGGCTACAAACCTATATAGCATATTACTGTACTGAACACTGTAGGCAATTGTAGCACAATGGTGGGTTTTGTGTATCTAAATATGTCTAAACATCGGAAAGGTACCGTAAAAATACTGTAAATAAGATTAAAAATGGGCCAAGCATGATGGCTCCTGCCTGTAATCCTAGTGCTTTGGGAGGCCAAGGCAGAAGGAATGCTCGAGGCCAGGAGTTCAAGATTAGCCTAGGCAACACAGTGAGACCCCATCTCCAAAAAGTTTTTTAAAAATTAGCCAGGGATGGTGGCATGTATCTGTAGTCGTAGCTTCTTGGGAGGCTGAGGCAGGAAGATCACTTGAGACTAGGAGTTTGAGATCAGCCTGGGCAACACAGCAATACCCCATCTCAAAAAAGGAAAGAAAAAAATGGTATGGTATACATATGGTACATGTATATAGGGCACTTACCATGAATGGAGTTTGCAGGACTAGAAGTCACTCTGAGTGAGTTCATCAGTAAATAGTGAGTGAATGTGAAGGCCTAGGACATTATTATACATGTTTGTATGACTGGAGCACAGTAGGTTTGTTTATACCAGTATCATCCCAAATGCACAAGTAATGTGTTGTGCTATCACTCTTAACATGTGAATAATGTCAACAGCTAAAATGTCACTAGGTGATAGGAATTTTAAGTTCCATCATAATTTTTTTTTTTTTTTGAGATGGAATTTTGCTCTTGTTGCCCAGGCTGGAGTGCAATGGCGCAATCTTCGCTCATTGCGACCTCTGTCCCCCAGGTTTGAGCGATTCTCCTGTCTCAGCCTCCTGAGTAGCTGGGATTACAGACATGCACCACCACGCCCAGCTAATTTTGTATTTTTAGTTGTGGGGGTTCAGTCAGGATGGTGGGGAGAATTATAAGCCACAAACCTTCTTTTTGCAAAAGTCTCAGGATAAGGTTATGGCTGAAGGCAACCGAATTCTTACCTTGAATAAATAGCTTAAAGTGGGTACAAAGGAAGGTAGAGTAGTTTATCTAACTAGCTTGTTTATTCATGTGGTCTTAAGACCAACCTTTGATCATTTAGGGGTGCATGATAGCTCTCTCTGGGGTGGGGGCGACCAGGTTAATTACCTACAGATGTGTTTACTCACAGCCTTTGTCAATTAATCTTTACTGAATGCAAGTCTCGCTGGCAAGTTGAGGCCGTGGCTGATGACTCGGTACAGAACCTTCCTTGGTGTCTGGTAAGTGGCACGGACACTCAGCCAGACTGGCAAAGCAGAATGTCTATGTGTCAGTGTACATTATTCATCCGTCGTTGGGTCAGGGTCTGCAGGAGAGACCCCCGCATTTAGTAGAGATGGGGTTTCTCTATGTTGGTCAGGCTGGTCTCGAACTCCCGACCTCAGGTGATCCACCCGCCTCGACCTCTGAAAGTGCTGGGATTACAGGAGGGAGCCACCACACCCGGCCCCATTATAATCTTATGGGACCACCATCATATATGCAATCCATTGTTTACTGAAATGCTGTTTGTGACACATGGTGTACTATTATTATCATTATTTTTGAAACAGGGTCTCACTTTGTGAGACCTGGAATGCAGTTGCACAAACATGGCTCACTGCAGCCTCAACCTCCTGGGCTCAAGTGATCCTCTTGCCTCAGCCCCCTACAAGTAGCTGGGACTACAGGTGTGTACCACCATGCCCAGCTATTTTTTTTTTTTTTTTAATTTTTTTGTAGAGACAGAGCTTCGCCATATTGCCCAGGCTGGTCTTAAGCTCCTGAGTTCAAGTGATGCACCCGCCTCAGCCTCCCAAATTGTTGGGATTACAGGTGTGAGCCACTGCATCTGGCCTGACTGTACTGTTATTTTATCCCCCTTTTTAGGGATGGATCCAGGTTTTATGAAGTTTATAAAATAGAGATGGCCAGGCATGGTGGCTTATGCCTGTAATCTCAGCACTTTGGGAGGCCAAGGCTGTAGGACCACTTAAGCCTAGGAGTTCTAGACCATCCTGAGTATCACAGTGAGACCCCCGTCTCTACAAAAAATAAAAAATTAGCCAAGCATGGTGGTGCATGCCTATACTCCTAGCTAAATTTGGGAGACTGAGATGGGAGGATCACTTGAGCCTAGGAGTTCGATCATAGTGTGAGCTATGATCATGCCACTGCACTCCAGCCTGGGTGAAGGAATGAGACGCTTTCTCTTAAAAAAAAAAAAAAAAAAAAAAATCAGAGGACTTTCTTTAAAAGATTAAATTGCAATGATACAGCTATAATACAAAATTAGGTAGAGAGCCTTAGCAAGTAAGTTGTCCCAAAGCTTAAGCTTCATTAGCTTCATGGCCTGATTTGAGGATGGAGAAAATTAGTTTAGAAGAAACTAAGTTTTTTTTGTCCAAGGTCACACAGCTCAGAATTAGTGGAGAAGGAATTTAAAGCCAGGTCTGCCCAACTTTTCATCAGCAACTTACCCTTCTCTGAAAATGGGAATAACACACATATAGCATTCACTATGTGCCACACACATAGGAAGCACTTTACATATTTTAAATAATTAATTTTCACAACACGCTATGATGTAGGTTTTATTTTCATCATCCACTTTTATATATGAGGACATTGAGGCACGGAGAGGTTACGGATTAATAACTTGCCCAAGGTCTCACAGCTAATTGATGGGAACCATAAGAAATCATGAGAACTGGTTTGCTGAGGCATCCACTTTGAGTTTGTAGTAAACAGAAACTAGAAGATGCACCCTGAGCCTCATAAAAGGCAACTTGAGCCTGAACCTCTGCTTCATGATTTCTTTGAGATCTTACTTTCTAATCCCAACCAAATCCTTGGTTCTCAGCCTGCCTGTATGGGAGCTTTGTCAGGTAATTTGGTTCATATAATTAGGATTTAAAGGAGAATGAGAGGTTGGGTGCAGTGGCTCACACCTGTAATCCCAATACTTTGGGAGACCAAGGTGGCAGGATCACTTGAGCCCCGGAGTTCGAGACCAGCCTAGACAACATAGGGAGGCCCCGTCTCTATAGCAAAAAAAAAAAAAAAAAAAAAATTAGCTGAGCATGGTGGTGCACACTTGTTGTCCCCGCTACTCAGGAGGCTGAGGTGGGGAGGTTGCATAAGCCTGGTAGGTCCAGGCTGCAGTGAGCTGTGATGGTGCCACTGCACTGTAGCCTGGGTGGCAGAGCAAGACTCTTGTCTCAAATAAATAAATCAATACATAAAAATAAAAGAGAATGGGCCAGGTGCAGTGGCTCACGCCTGTAATCCCAGCACTTTGGGAGGCCGAGGCAGGTAGATCACCTGGGGTCAGGAGTTCAAGACCAGCCTGACCAACATGGAAAAACCCTGTCTCTACTAAAAATACAAAATTAGCTGGGTGTGGTGGTGCATATCTGTAATCCCAAGTACTTAGGAGGCTGAGGCAGGAGAATCTCTTGAATCCAGGAGGTGGAGGTTACAGTGAGCTGATATCAAGCCATTGCATTCCAGCCTGGGCAACAAGAGCGAAACTCCGTCTCAAAAAAAATAAATTAATAAAATAAAATAAAATAAAAGGGAATTAACTGTACCCTAAAAAGATAGGGTGGTAAGTTTATCATAACTCATGTTGTTAAAGGTACCTTTTTGGGGTCTACTCTTTGACCTAATAATTCTTATGGATGCCTGGTCTGAAGAAATCATCTTAAAGATAATGCTTTATGCATAATAGTGTTAACCATACAGTGAAAACTGGAAAACAATTCATATGTTCGGCAATAGCAAAATGGTTAAGCAAATCATGGATGAATTATTAGACAACAAGCAAACAAAGTTTACAGAGAGGTATAATAACCTGGCAGAGTGCTTATGTTATGATGTTAGGCTTTGAAAATGATCTATACAATTATATGCATGGTTTATCAGTTAAATATTGCTGTGTAACAAACCATTACAAAATGTAGGGCTTAAAACAACACACATTTATTATTTCAGAGTGCATGGGTCAGCCTAGGTTGAGTCCTTTCCTTCAGAGTTTGTCATGAGGTTACAATCAAAGTATTGCCCAGGGCTGTGTTCCCATCTGAAGACTTGACTGGTGCAGTATCTGCTCCCAAGCTCAGTCTCATAGATTTTGTCTGGATTTAGCTCCTTGAGGCTGTTGGAATGAGGCTTCCCTCAGTTGACCAGGCAGCTGCCTCTATCAGGGCAGGCATGTGAGAAGAGCCAAAGAGAGAAAATGCTGGCACCATGCAATTCAGTCTTTTATGACCTAATCTTGAAATTGACATTGACACTTTTGCTGTATTCTGTTTGTTAGAAGCAAGTCACTAACTAAGGTTCAGCCCACACTCAAGGGGAAGGAATTATAGAAAAGTGTGAGTACTAGAAGATGGGATGAATGAAGGCCATTTTAGAAGACTGCGTATTATACAAGTCATAATTTTTAACTTTGTTAAAACCACATGGATAGGATAAAAGTTGGAAGGACATACACAGCAAAATGATTATGTGCCTCTTTCTGAGTTGAAGGATTCGAATATTGATTCATTCCTTCTTAAATGCTTCTGTACTGAATAGGCAACCTAGAAATAAATCCATATATTTAGACCCAACTGACTTTTGAGAGGACAAACATTGGGGAAAGGATACCCTCTTCAACCAATGGTGCTGGAAAACTGAATATACATAGGAGAAAAATGAAACTAGACGCCTATCACCACACACAAAATCAACTCAAAATGGATGAAACACTTAAATATAAGACTTGGAACTCTAAAGCTACCAGAAGAAAACAAGCGAAATGCTTCAGAACATTGCTCTAGGCAAAAATTTAATGGCAAAGACTCCAAAAGCACAGGCTACAAAAACAAAAGTAGAAAATCGAGTCTGTATTAGACTAAAAAGCTTCTGCTCAGCAAAGGAAACAATCAACAGAGTGAAGAGACAACCTGTTGAGGCCGGGCGCGGTGGCTCAAGCCTGTAATCCCAGCACTTTGGGAGGCCAAGACGGGTAGATCACGAGGTCAGGAGATCAAGACCATCCTGACTAACACGGTGAAACCCTGTCTCTACTAAAAAATACAAAAAACTAGCCAGGCGAGGTGGCGGGCGCCTGTAGTCCCAGCTACTCGGGAGGCTGAGACAGGAGAATGGCGTAACCCCAGGAGGCGGAGCTTGCAGTGAGCTGAGATCCGGCCACTGCACTCCAGCCTGGGCGACAGAGCGAGACTCCATCTCAAAAAAAAAAAAAAAAAAAAAAATGAAGAGACAACCTGTTGAATGGGAGAAAATTGCCAGCTATTCATCCCCAAGGGACTAATATCCGGAATATACAAGGAACTCAAACAACTCAACAGTGAAAAACCAAATCCCATCAAAAAGTGGGCAAGAAGTCAGGTGTGGTGGCTCATGCGTGTAATCTCAGCACTTTGGGAGGCTCAGGTGGGAAAATTGCCTAAGCCCAGGAGTTCAAGACCAGCCTGAGCAATATGATGAAACCCTGTCTCTACAAAAAATATAAAAATTAGCCAGGAGTGGTGGTACACACTGTAGTCTCAGCTACTAGGGAGGCTGAGGTGAGAGGATGGCTTGAGCCCGGGAGGTTGAGACTGCAGTGACCCAAGACTGTACCACTGCACACTCCAGCCTGGGCAACAGAGCAGGGCTCAAAAAAGAACATGGATAGACATTTCTCAAAAGAAGACATACAAATGACATACAAATATGTGACAAAATGGTCAATAACACTAATTACTAAAAAAATGCAAATCAAAATCACAATGAGATGTTATCCCACTCCAGTTAAATGGCTATTACTAAAAGACAAAAAATAACAAATGCTGTGAGAAGTCTGAGAAAAGAGAACTCTTATAGATGGTTGGTGGAAATGTAAATTATTATAGTCACTATAAAAAACAGTATGGAGGTTTCTCAAAAACTAAAAATGGACTTATCATATGATCCAGCAATCCCACTGCAAGTCAGTGTATTGAAGAGACACCTGCACCCTCATATTTATTGCAGCACTATTCACATAGCTCAGATATGAAGTCACTGTAGGTGTCCAACAACAGATTAGTGGATAAAGCAAATGTGGTATATATTCATAGTAGAATGCCATTCAGTCAGAAAAATGAATGACATCCTGTCATTTATGGCAACATGAGTGAGCCTGGAGGATGTTGTTATAAACAGATACGATGTTTTGTTTTGGGCAGACAAGAGAGGGTGGATACCCACACCTGCCTTCCAGAAAAAAAATATATATATTTTTATTTTTTTGCTTTGAGACAGAGTCTTG
>NW_012103109.1:1638448-1639215 GCF_000951045.1 Mandrillus leucophaeus | reverse complement strand
ATGCTGGCACCATGCAATTCAGTCTTTTATGACCTAATCTTGAAATTGACATTGACACTTTTGCTGTATTCTGTTTGTTAGAAGCAAGTCACTAACTAAGGTTCAGCCCACGCTCAAGGGGAAGGAATTATAGAAAAGTGTGAGTACTAGAAGATGGGATGAATGAAGGCCATTTTAGAAGACTGCGTATTATACAAGTCATAATTTTTAACTTTGTTAAAACCACATGGATAGGATAAAAGTTGGAAGGACATACACAGCAAAATGATTATGTGACTCTTTCTGAGTTGAAGGATTCGAATATTGATTCATTCCTTCTTAAATGCTTCTGTACTGAATAGGCAACCTAGAAATAAATCCATATATTTAGACCCAACTGACTTTTGAGAGGACAAACATTGGGGAAAGGATACCCTCTTCAACCAATGGTGCTGGAAAACTGAATATACATAGGAGAAAAATGAAACTAGACGCCTATCACCACACACAAAATCAACTCAAAATGGATGAAACACTTAAATATAAGACTTGGAACTCTAAAGCTACCAGAAGAAAACAAGCGAAATGCTTCAGAACATTGCTCTAGGCAAAAATTTAATGGCAAAGACTCCAAAAGCACAGGCTACAAAAACAAAAGTAGAAAATCGAGTCTGTATTAGACTAAAAAGCTTCTGCTCAGCAAAGGAAACAATCAACAGAGTGAAGAGACAACCTGTTGAGGCCGGGCGCGGTGGCTCAAGCCTGTAATCCCAGCACTTTGGGAGGCC
>NW_012103109.1:1632525-1636988 GCF_000951045.1 Mandrillus leucophaeus | reverse complement strand
TGGCAACATGAGTGAGCCTGGAGGATGTTGTTATAAACAGATACGATGTTTTGTTTTGGGCAGACAAGAGAGGGTGGATACCCACACCTGCCTTCCAGAAAAAAAATATATATATTTTTATTTTTTTGCTTTGAGACAGAGTCTTGCTCTGTTGCCCAGGAGGGCAGTAATGCGATCACTGCTCAATGCAACCATGACATCTCGAGCTCAAATGATCCTCCCACCTCAGCCTCCTGAGTAGCTGAGACCACAGGTGTGTGCCACCATGCCCACCTAATTTTTTTTTTTAACGTAGAGATGAGGTCTCACCATGTTTCCAAGGCTGGTCTCAAACTCCTGGGCTCAAGCAATCCTCCTACCTCAGCCTCTCAAAGTGCTGGGATTACAGCCGTGAGCCACTGTGCCAGGCTGAAAAATATTCTTTATAAAGCAAGCTTTCTTGGTAAAGCATGCCGCTGGTCATGCTTCAGACTTTCTTGCGAAATTTGTAACCACTGGGGAGGAGTTTAAACATTTGTATGAGGGGTTATCTATGTTATAGGCATTGCTTCTTTGTGAGGGGTAATCTACGCTCTGGACATTGTTTAAAGACCTTGCGGCCGAAGAAGTCAAACATTATCCATTATGGCAGTTTCACTTCAAAATGGTATCATTCTTGCCAAGCAACATGCTGTTTTCCTATAGGGCAGACAGTGAGAGGTTGGTTAATGGATACAAAATTACTGCTAGATAGGGGCAATGAGTTCTGGTTTTCTGCAGCCCTATAGGGTGAATACGATTAACTATATTTATTTATTTTATTTATTTATTTATTTTTTTGAGACGGCATCTCACTCTATCGCCCAGATTGGAGTACAGTGGCGTGATCTCAGCTCACTTTAACCTCCACCTCCTGGGTTCCAGTGATTCTCCTGCCTCAGTCTCCTGAGTAGCTGGGACTACAGACACGTGCCACCACGCCAAGCTAATTTTTGTATTTTTAGTAGAGACGGGGTTTCACTGTGGTAGCCAGGATGGTCTCGATCTCCTGACCTCGTGATCCACCCGCCTCGGCCTCCCAAAATGCTGGGATTACAGGCATGAGCCACTCTGCCCAGTCTATATATATATATATACACACACACACACACACACACACACATATATATATACACATTTTTTTTTTTCCCCAAAAAGCTAGAAGATAGAGTTTTGAACGTTCATGTATTAGGCCATTCTTGCATTGCTCGAAAGAAATACCTGAGACTGGGTAATTTATAAAGAAAAGAGCTGTATTTATTTATTTATTTTTATTTTATTTTATTTCTTGAGACGGAGTCTCACTCTGTCGCTCAGGCTGGAGTGCAATGGCATGATCTGGGCTCACTGCAACCTCCGCCTCCTGGGTTCAAGCAATTCTCCTGCCTCAGCCTCCGGAGTAGCTGGAGTTACAGGCACCTGGCACCATGCCTGGCTAATTTTTGTATTTTTAGTAGAGACGAGAGACGGGGTTTCACCATGTTGGCCCAGCTGGTCTCGAACTGCTGACCTTGTGATCCGCCCGCCTTGGCCTCCCAAAGTGCTGAGATTACAGGCATGAGCCACTGTGCCCGGCCAGAAAAGAGCTTTAATTGGGTCTCGGTTCTACAGGCTGTACAGGAAACATGATGCTAGCATCTGCTCTGCTTCCAGGGAGGCCTCAGGAAACTTACTATCATGGTGGAAGGTGAAGAGGCAGTAGGCAGGTCAGTCACATGGACAGACCTGGAGCAAGAGAGAGATGAGGAAGGGCCACACAAATGGCCAGATCTCGCGGGAACTCACTCACTATCATAAGGACAGTACCAAGGGGATGGCACTAAATCAGGGATAAGAAACCTCCCCCATTGAGGCAGGAGAATAGTGTCTGGCAGCAGGGAACTTAAGGCCAGCTGGTACTGACTTCTTAAAGCTGAATCAAGGGAAAACACAAAGTCTCGGGGCAGGGAATCTGAGGCCAATCCATGATAATTTCCTAAAGCAGCATCAAAAGGGAAACACCTGGGTCTGGGGCAGGCCCCCGCCCCCGCAAGGCAGTTAACACCAACTTTCTACAGCTGGACTAAAAGGAACCCACCCACTCCCCACCCCCGCCCCCACCACCCAACTACCACCTGAGTAGCAAAGGATCAAAGGCTGCTCTTCTGCACCCCTCCGGCTTCCACCACTCTCAGATGGAAAGAGAGAGTGCCTTGGATTGGCAGCAGGCCAAGCACAGGCCATCCCTTCATCTGCAAGGGGTGCCAGTTCACCTTGACCTTTAATTAGCCACAGGCCAAATCCTTCATCTAGATCAGGAGTAGCCGACAGGGACCTCAAATGGAGTATTTAAAACCCAGAAAACTTTGTAACTGGGCCCTTTAGCCACTTGCTCCAGCCCACTCCCTCCCTGTGGAGTGCTTTCTCACCTTTTTTTTTTTTTTAAATTTATTGAGATTCAGAGTTGCTCTGTCGTCCAGGCTGGAGTGCAGTGGCTCGATCTTGGCTCACAGCAATTTCTGTTGCCTGGGTTCAAGAGATTCTCATGCCTCAGCCTCCTGAGTAGCTGGGATTAGAGGTGCACACCACCATGCTCGGCTAATTTTTTTTTGTATTTCAGTACATTGTATTTGAGTATTTTGATGAGCCCAGACAGCGTCATTACCACATTCTCATTACTTGGTTAGTTTCCAAGCTGGTATCCTGCTTCCCTCTCTGGTCCTTCCCAAGCCATTCTACCAAGGCATGACTCATGACTTCCCGTCGCCTGGACCTCAAGGTCCCTTGAGCATTCAGCCTTTCAGCCTTACCTCCCATCATGACCTCAGGCAAGTCCTTCTGCTGTAACTGAACTAGGACTCTAAACATATGGAACTCATGCCTGCCTCCTGCCTTGGCTATACCTGATTCTCCCCCTTGGAAAACCCTCTTCTTTTTTCTCTGCTTCAAGGCCCAGTTCAAGTTTCACCTGCTCATAGGGCCTGATATGGTTTGGCTCTTTGTTCCCACCCAAATTTCATCTTTTTTTTTTTTTTTTTGAGATGGAGTCTTGCTCTGTTGTCCAGGCTGGAGAGCAGTGGCACAATCTAGGCTCACTGCAACCTTCGCCTCAGGGGTTCTAGCAATTTTCGTGCCTCAGTCTCCCAAGTAACTGGGACTACAGGTGCACACTGCCATGTCTGGCTGATTTTTTTTTTGTACTTTAGTAGAGACAGGGTTTCACCATGTTGCCCAGGCTGGTCTCGAACTCCTGAGTTCAGGCAATCCACCCACCTCGGCCTCCCAAAGTGTTAGGATTACAGGCGTGAGCCACTGCACCCAGCCATCCAAATTTCATCTTGCAGCTTCCATGATTCCCACATGTTGTGGGAGGGACCCGGTGGGAGACTATTGAATTATGGGGATGGGTCTTTCCCGTGCTGTTCTTGTGATAGTGAATGGATCTCATGAGATCTGATGGTTTTTAAAATGGGAGTTGCTCTGCACATGCTCTTTTTTTGCCTGCTGCCATCCACGTAAGATGTGACTTGCTTCTTGCCTTCCACCATGATTGTGAGGCCTCCCCAGCCATGTGGAACTGTAAGTCCAGTAAACCTCTTTCTTTTGTAAATTGCCTAGTCTTGGATATATCTTTATCAGTAGCATGAAAACAGACTAATACAGGGCCCTTCATTTTATTTTTTGAGACGGAGTCTCGCTCTGTCGCCCAGGCTGGAGTGCAGTGGCGCCATCTCGGCTCACTGCAAGCTCTGGCTCCCAGGTTGATGCTGTTCTCCTGCCTCAGCCTCCCGAATAGCTGGGGCTACAGGCGCCCGCCACCACACCCGGGTAATTTTTTTGTATTTTTAGTAGAGACGAGGTTTCACCGTGTTAGCCAGGATGGTCTTGATCTCCTGACCTCGGGATCCGCTACCGGGCACTTCTTGACTAACCCAGCATTCCTACTAGGGATCCTGGTGTACAGTATTGACTTACAACAGTCCAACCTTTGGTATACTTTGAAATGCCTCTTCCCTCCTCTCTTGCATGACAATGGTAGCTAATAGAGCTTTAGGTCAGCTTCCTATGGAGTGTTTATGTGCTGTCTATGAATTATCTTATTTAATTATCAAAACAAGTAAAGTAGCTGTTTTAATGCCCATTTTATAGATGAGGGAGTCAAGGCTGCAAACTATTAGGCATCTGACCTGAGGTCACACAGCTAGGGAATGGCAGAGCCAAGTTTCTAAGAGCAAATATCAGTCTGTTTTAACCTCTTCTGTGCTTGACCTGGGAGCTGCTCATAATCCTGAAAGACACAATCCTGAATGCCATTATCCCAAATGTCGAAATCCCAAAAGATCAAAATCTCAAGAACATAATTCAGAAAAAAATATTATTGGCCGGGCGCGGTGGCTCAAGCCTGTAATCCCAGCACTTTGGGAGGCCGAGACGGGCGGATCACGAGGTCAGGAGATCGAGACCAT
>NW_012103109.1:1627682-1631330 GCF_000951045.1 Mandrillus leucophaeus | reverse complement strand
GGTCTCGATCTCCTGACCTCGTGATCCGCCCGTCTCGGCCTCCCAAAGTGCTGGGATTACAGGCTTGAGCCACCGCGCCCGGCCAGTTTCAACATTTTTAATGTATAGACACAATGCTTACAGCTAACCTTGTGATAATGTACTTTGGTAGAGTCAAATTTGCAAAAACTGCATTAGAACTTTCTAAATGTCCTATACAATTTATACATCCAGTATTGGAAGTGATGTGGAGATGAAATATGTAGCATAGCAAATTGTAAAAAATAATGCTAAGAATTTAAAATAGTGAAAAAAAGAACTAGTAATAAATGTAAAAGAGGAGTGATAGCAGCAAGATGGTGAATTAGAGACACCTGGTGCTCATCCCCCTCACAAGAAAGGATCAAGGCAATGAATACAAAGATAAGATTTGTCTGGAATGTCGAAGGGAGAGTGTTGGAGTGCAGCAGGAGAGTGGAGACCAGAAGTCCAGGAGGGCAATGTGGAGTCACCTAGCTGCTGCAGCCTTATCTCCCTGCCTGGATCAGATCTGCCCAGAGTCAGGAGGAACCTCCCATTGTGTGGAAAAGGTAAGCAGAAGAACCCCACCAGCCCTCTTTGCCACCACGTACACCTACAGGCCTCGCTACCCCATAGCCCTTGCAAGCCCAGTTTAGAGAGCTGAATACAGGGAATAAAACTTGAAATTAATAAAAAGAAAAGCACTCAAAATTATACAAATATATGGAAATTAAATGACATGCTCCTGAACGATCAGTGGGTAAAGGAAGACATTAAAAGAATGAAATTTAAGGGCTGGGTGCGGTGGCTCACCAGCCTGGCCAACATGGTGAAACCCCATTCCTACTAAAAATACAAAACATTAGCCGGGCACGGTAGCACATGCCTATAATTCCAGCTACTGGAGAGGCTGAGGCGGGAGAATTGCTTGAACCTGGGAGGCAGAGGTTGCAGTGAGCAGAGATCGCGTCACTGCACTCCAGCCTAGGTGACAGAGCGAGACCCTGTCTCCAAAAAAAAAAAGAAAAGGAATGAAAGGACTAAAATCTTACTGTCACAGAAAACCACCCAATCATAAAAATAAACAATGCGAGAGGAAGTAAGGAACAAGGGATATGTAAAACAACCAGAAAACAATAAATAAAATGAGAAGAGTAAGTCCTTATCTATCAATAATAACTTAACCCCGAATATAAACAAAATAAATTCTCAATTCAAAAGATAGAGACTGGCTGAATGGATAAAAAAGACAAGACCCACCTAGATGCTACCTACAACAAACTCACCTCACCTGTAAAGACACACATAGGTTGAAAGTAAAGGAATAAAAGATATTCCATGCAAATGAAAACCAAAAGCAAGCAGGAGTAGCTACACTTCTATCAAACAAAACAGATTTCAAGTCAAAAGCTGTAAAAAGAGACAAGAACATTATATAATAAAGGGATCAATTCAGCAACAGGCTATAATAGTTGTAAATATATATATACTGAACACCAGAACATCCAGATATATAAAGCAAGTATTATTAGACTTACAGGGAGAAACAGACATCAATACAATAACAGTTGAGGACTTCAATACCCCACTGTCAGCATCGGACAGATAATCTAGATGGAAAATCAAAGAAATATTGGATTTTTTTTTTTTTTTGAGACGGAGTCTCGCTCTGTCGCCCAGGCTGGAGTGCAGTGGCTGGATCTCAGCTCACTGCAAGCTCTGCCTCCCGGGTTTATGCCATTCTCCTGCCTCAGCCTCCCGAGTAGCTGGGACTACAGGCGCCCGCCACCTCGCCCGGCTAGTTTTTTTGTATTTTTTAGTAGAGACGGGGTTTCACCGTATTAGCCAGGATAGTCTCGATCTCCTGACCTCGTGATCCGCCCGTCTCGGCCTCCCAAAGTGCTGGGATTACAGGCTTGAGCCACTGTGCCCAGCCAGAAATATTGGATTTAAACTGCATCATAGGGACCAGGCATAGTGGCTTACATCTGTAATCCCAGCACTTTGGGAGGCTGAGGCAGGTGGATCTCTTCGAGTACAGGAATTCAAGACCAGCCTGAGCAACATGGCAAAACCCCGTCTCTAGAAAAAACACAAAAATTAACTTGGCATTGGTGGCTCACACCTGTAGTCCCAGCTACTTGGGAGGCTGAGGCTGGAGAATTGCTTGAGCTTGGGAGGCAGAGGTTGCAGTGAATGAGATCACTCCACTGCACTCCAGCCTGGGTGACAGCAAAACCCTATCTCAAATAAATAAATGAATAAATAATAAATAAAAACTGCACCGTAGACCAAATGGATATAACAGACATTTATAGATCATTTCCCCCAACAACCGAAGAATACATATTTTTGTTTTGTTTTGAGATGGAGTCTCACTCTGACACCCAGGCTGGAGTGCAGTGATGCGATCTTGGCTCACTGCAATCTCCGCCTCCGCAGGTTCAAGTGATTCCATTGTCAGCCTCCCCAGTAGCTGGGACTACAGGCACCCACCACCATACTTGGCCAATTTTTGTATTTTTAGTAGAGACAGGGTTTCACCATATTGGCCAGGCTGGTCTTGAACTCTTGATCTCGAGTGATCCGCCCACCTTGGCCTCCTAAAGTGTTGGGATTACAGGCATGAGCCACCGTGCCCAGCCACATATTTTTTTGTCAGCACATAGAACAGTCTCCAGGATTGACCACATGTTAGGACAGAAAACAAGTCTCAAAAATGTTTTAAAAATTGAATTTGTACCAGTGTCTTATCTGAATACAGGGAATAAAACTTGAAATTAATAAAAAGAAAAGCACTCAAAACTATACAAATATATGGAAATTAAATGACATGCTCCTGAATGATCAGTGGGTAAAGGAAGACATTAAGAATGAAATTTAAGGGTCAGGCATGGTGGCTCACTAGCCTGGCCAAGATGGTGAAACCGTGTTTCTACTAAAAATATAAAACATTAGCCGGGCACGGTAGCACATGCCTGTAATTCCAGCTACTGGTGAGGCTGAGGCAGGAGAATCGCTTGAACCTGGGAGGTGGAGGTTGCAGTGAGCCGAGATCGCGCCACTGCACTCCAGTGTAGGTGACAGAGTGAGACTCTGTCTTAAAAACAAAAACAAAAACAAAAAAACACAAAAATTTAATTGGTGAGGTTGCCGAGACAAGGGAATCCTTATACCCTGCTGGTGGAAATAGAAGTTAGTCCAGCCACTGTGGAAAGCAGTTTGGAGATTTCTCAAAGAACTTAAATAACTATTATTTCCGTGCTGGGCGCATGACTCAAGCCTGTAATCACAGCACTTTGGGAGGCCGAGGCAGGCAGATCACCTGAGGTTGGGAGTTCAAGATCAGCCTGACCAACATGGAGAATCCCTATCTCTACTAAAATAAACCACCTAATAATGCAACTCAAGGAACTAGAAAAGCAAGAACAAGCCAAACTCAAAGCTAGAGGAAAGAAATGATAAAGATCAGAGCAGAAATAAAGAAAATTGAGACTAAAGAAATAATACAGCTGGCCATGGTGGCTCAAGCCTGTAATCCTGGCACTTTGGGAGGCCAAGGCAGGCGGATCACCTGAGGTCATGAGTTTGAGACCAGTCTGGCCAAACATGGTGAAACCTCATCTCTACTAAAAATACAAAAATTAG
>NW_012103109.1:1621807-1622997 GCF_000951045.1 Mandrillus leucophaeus | reverse complement strand
CCTGTAGTCCCAGCTACTCGGGAGGCTGAGGCAGGAGGATGGCGTAAACCCGGGAGGCAGAGCTTGCAGTGAGCTGAGATCCGGCCACTGCACTCCAGCCTGGGAGACAGAGCAAGACTCCGTCTCAAAAAAAAATAAAAATAAAAATAAAAATAAAAAAAAAAGAAACTCCTCTTAGAACTGATTAGGAATGGAGTAAAGTTGCAGAATACAAGATCAACATACAAAAATCAGTAGTGTTTCTATAAACAAATAATGAATTGCCTGAAAAAAATAAAGCAGTCCCATTAACAATAGCTACACATACATGCAAAATACCTAGGGATTTAACCAATAAGGTGAAAGACCTCTACCAGGAAAACTAGAAAACACTAATGAAAGAAATTGAAGAGGATACAAACAAAATATGACATGTTTATGGATTGAAAGAATATTGTTAAAATGACCATATTAATCAAAGCAATCTAGAGATTCAATGCAGTCCCTATGAAAACACCAATGATATCCTTCACAGAAATAGAAAAAGAAATCCTAAAATTTGCATGAAACCACAAAGACCCTGTATTAGTATTAGTCTGTTCTCACATTGCTATAAAGAACTACCTGAGACTAAGTAATTTATGAATAAAAGAGGTTTAATTGACTCACAGTTCCACAGGCTAAACAGGAAGCATGACTGGGAAGCCTCAGAAAACTTACAAGCATGGCAGTAGGCAAAGTGGAAGCAAGCACTTTCTTCCCGTGGTGGCAGGAGAGAGAGAGAGAGAGAGAGAGAGAGAGAGAAAGAGAGAGTGAGTGAGGGCAGAAGTGCCACACACTTTTAAACCATCAGATCTCATGAGAACGCACTACCATGAGAACAGCAAGGGGGAAATCCACCTCCATGATCTAATCACCTTCCTTAGGTCCCTTCCCTGACCCACGGGGATTACAATTTTGCATGAGATTTGGGTGGGGACACAGAGCTGAACTATATCAGATCCCAAATAGACAAAAGAACAAAGGTGGAGGCATCATACTACCAGACTTCAAAATATACCACAAAGATGTAGTAACCGAAACAGCATGGTACTGGCATAAAAACAGAAGCACAGACCAATAGAACAGAATAGAGAACCCAGTAATTAATCCACATATCTATAGCCAACTGATTTTTGACAAAGTCACTGAGAATACACATAAAAAAAAAA
>NW_012103109.1:1618492-1621147 GCF_000951045.1 Mandrillus leucophaeus | reverse complement strand
GATCGCACCACTGCACTCCAGCCTGGGCAACAAGAGCAAAACTCCATCTCAAAAACAAAACAAAACAAACTATATATATACACACATACTATATATATATAAACTATATATATATATATGAGAAAAAATGCTTAACATCACCAATCATCAGGTTTATGTAAATCAAAACCATGATAAGGTATCATCTCACCCGTTAGGATGACTATGATCAAAAAGACAAAAAAAAAACAACAAATGCTGGTGAGAATACTGAGAAAAGGAAATTCTTATTCACTGTGGGTGGGAATGTAAACAAGTACAACCACTATGGAGAATAGTGTGGAGGTATCTCAAAAAATTATAAACAGACCTATTATATAGGGCTTGGCATGGTGGCTCATGCCTATAATCCCAGCACTTAGTGAGGCTGAGATAGGCGGATCCTCTGAGCTCAGGAGTTCAAGACCAGCCTGGGCGACATGATGAAGCCCTGTCTCTACCAAAAATACAAAAAGTAGCTAGGTGTGGTGGCAGGCATCTGTAATCCCAGCTACTTGGGCCATTGAGGCAGGAGGATCACTTGAGCCCAGAAGGTGGAGGTTCCAGTGAGCCGAGATTGTGTCACTGCAGTGACAGGGCAAGACTCTGTCTCAAAAAAAAAAAAAAAAAAAAAAAAGGGAACTATCATATATATGATCCAGTGATTTCACGACTGCACGTTTATCCAAAGGAAAGGAAATTGGCATATAGAAGAGACACCTGCACCCTCACACTTATTGCAGTATTATTCACAATAGCCCAGATATGGAATCAACTTAGGTATCCAACAACAGATTAGTGGATAAAGAAAATGTGGTATATGTACATAGTGGAATACCACTCAATCATAAAAAAGAATGAATTCCTGTCATTTGTTGGCAATTTGGATAGAACTGGAAGGCATTATGTTAAATGAAGTAAACTAGAAACAGAGTTAGATACTGCATATTCTCACTCATGTGTGGAAGCTAAAATAAAAAAAAATTTGGTCTCCTAGAAATAAAAAGTAAAACAGAGGCTAGAAAGGGTAAGGGGAAAGGAGCAGTAGGGAAAGATTTGTTAAAGGATACAAAATCACAGCTAGATAGGAGGAATAAATTCTACTATTCCATATCACTGTAGAATGACTATAGCTAACAACAATATATCTTATATAGTTTCAAATAGCTAGAAGGAGAACTTGGAATGTTTTCAATACAAAGATATGATAAATGTTTGAGATGATAGACATGCTAATTACCCTGATCTGATTACTATACAGTGTATGTCTCACAGCATCACTATGTACCCTATAAATATGTACAATTATTATGTGCCAATTTAAAAAACCTTAAAAATAAAAAAAATTTAAAAGAAAAAAGTGAAAAAATGAACAAAACAAACTAAAAAGAGAATTCAACATATGAAGGTGTGTTGTAGGGATAGATTATGGGCAGTTGCATTGGTTGACTTTCACAATCATTAACTATATTTTGAAGTCTTATATCACAATGAAGAGTTGCTTTTTTTCTTTTAGGACATGGCTGTCCTTGGAGAATATGTTCATCTTTGTTTTCTTTCTTTCTTTTTTTTTTTTCAGACCAATGACCTCTGAAATTTTTATTGAACTCCTGCTTCCCAAAAGGTACCCTGCTTCTGCTGGCTCAGTGCCTCAGAACTTTGGTGTCGTTGGTCTCAGACCCCACTTTGCCGTCCACCAGCCTGCAGGTGGTGGTCTTTTGGATGGTTTGTTTGGAGTTGCTGCTGTCCAGGGCATCACCGAGAATGAAGTCCTCCCTGTCTTCCAGCAGGCAGTGGTAGGTAGTGATCTCAGTCTCCAGTTTGACCTTGATGATCATCAGGGCCTCGTACTCCTGGGCCTGGTGCTGCCCCTCTGTCTGGGTCTGTGCCAACTCTGACTCCAAGTGCAGCAGGACACCATTGAGCTGCTCCATCTGCGTAGTGTAGCGAACCTCCACCACCCTCAGGCTGTTCTCCAAGCTGGCCTTCAGATATTGAGTCCAGGTTGATCTCTAAGGACTGAAGTGTATGTCTCAGCTCCATGAGCATCATCTTAACAGCTCCATGGACTGCTAAGATGACATTTAACATCTAAGCAGACTGAGTGGTGACCACTCTGGTGCCCTCCTCAGTCTGCTGGGACCAGTACTTGTCCAGCTCCTCTCGGTTCTTCTGAGCCAGCTTGTCATACTGGGACTGGATGTCTGCCCTGATCTTGCTGATGTCCTGAGATCTGGGGGCGTCTACCTCCATGATTAACCCATAGCTGGCAATCTGGGCTTGTAGGTCTTTTACTTCCTCCTCATGGTTCTTCTCCACGAAGAGCAGCTCCTCCTTGAGAGCCTTGATCTCTGTCTCTGGCTGCAGCCAAGTGACATAAACGAACTTGCAGATGTCATGGATGTCACTCTCCACAGACTGGTGCATGGCCAGCTCTGTCTCATACTTGGCTCTAAAGTCATCAGCAACAAGAAGGGCATTTTCAACATGAAAAACGATGCAGGCATTGTCCACAGAATTATCTGAGACCTTAGGTTCTTGATGGTCTTGAAGTAATGCCCCTAGTCTCTGACCTGGGGTCCCTTCTTCACCAGGTGTTTCCAGATTTTGCTCTCGAGCCTCTGATTCTTGGCCTGC
>NW_012103109.1:1601165-1618442 GCF_000951045.1 Mandrillus leucophaeus | reverse complement strand
CCTCTGTCTGGGTCTGTGCCAACTCTGACTCCAAGTGCAGCAGGACACCATTGAGCTGCTCCATCTGCGTAGTGTAGCGAACCTCCACCACCCTCAGGCTGTTCTCCAAGCTGGCCTTCAGATATTGAGTCCAGGTTGATCTCTAAGGACTGAAGTGTATGTCTCAGCTCCATGAGCATCATCTTAACAGCTCCATGGACTGCTAAGATGACATTTAACATCTAAGCAGACTGAGTGGTGACCACTCTGGTGCCCTCCTCAGTCTGCTGGGACCAGTACTTGTCCAGCTCCTCTCGGTTCTTCTGAGCCAGCTTGTCATACTGGGACTGGATGTCTGCCCTGATCTTGCTGATGTCCTGAGATCTGGGGGCGTCTACCTCCATGATTAACCCATAGCTGGCAATCTGGGCTTGTAGGTCTTTTACTTCCTCCTCATGGTTCTTCTCCACGAAGAGCAGCTCCTCCTTGAGAGCCTTGATCTCTGTCTCTGGCTGCAGCCAAGTGACATAAACGAACTTGCAGATGTCATGGATGTCACTCTCCACAGACTGGTGCATGGCCAGCTCTGTCTCATACTTGGCTCTAAAGTCATCAGCAACAAGAAGGGCATTTTCAACATGAAAAACGATGCAGGCATTGTCCACAGAATTATCTGAGACCTTAGGTTCTTGATGGTCTTGAAGTAATGCCCCTAGTCTCTGACCTGGGGTCCCTTCTTCACCAGGTGTTTCCAGATTTTGCTCTCGAGCCTCTGATTCTTGGCCTGCTGGCTCCTCACTCTGTCCAGGTAGGAGACCAGGAAGTCATTCAGGCCTTGCATGTTTCCTTTCTACTCTGGTTGCCCCCCATTCCCGCCAGACCCTTGGCCATCCCTGAGGCCAGGTCCTTGGACTCCCAGCCTCCTTGGAAGCTGGTAGAGCAGGACATGAAGATCCAGGAGCATAACCCCCAGCACCTGCATAGACACTGGCCATGCTGCTCGTGAGCCAGACACCGCGGCTGGGTGACAGAGCCCAGGGACTAGTAGTTGGTGGAGAAGGTGGTGGAATGAGAGATGAAGCTCATGTTGTCTGGGGAGGAGAGAAAGGGAACAGGATTCAGGTTCTGTCCCTACCTTCATTTTCCAGGTAGCACTGCTCTTTTTGAAAATCTTCTGGCTCAATATACGCTGACATGAGCATTCCCTATTAAAATTTCCCATCTTCTGTCTTCTGTGCCCTGCTTCTATGTTTGTTGTTGTTTGTTTGTTTTTAGACAGAGTCTTGCTCTGTCACCCAGGCTGAAGTGCAATGGCACAATTTTGGTTCACTGCAACCTCCTGGGCTCAAGCAATTCTCCTTCATCAGCCTCTCAAGTAGCTGGGACTATGGGCACACGCCACCATGCCTGGCTAATTTTTGTGTTGTGTGTGTGTCTAGACAGGATTTTGCCATGTTGGCCAGGCTGGTCTCGAACTCCTGAGCTCAGGTCATCTGCCTGCCTCAGCCTCCCAAAGAATTGGGATTACAGGCACGAGCCACCGTGCCTGGCCTTGTATGTTGTTTTGAGTATGGCGAAATCCATTCTGCATGCCCCAATTTAAGGGCCACAGATTTGGTGGAAACGATACTAGTGATTGAACAGCAGCATTGTTGCCTAAGTGTCTTATTATTCTACCAGGCACATAATTATTTTCCAACGATTCAGTAACTTCGTTAGCTTCCTCAGGTAAATAAGCCTTTAATTCATCAAACACTCTTGGAATGTCGTCAGCTGGAAGGAACATCAATGTAGACAAATGATGCCTTTTTAAACTGAAGTTATTGTTTTTGCCACATTGCTTGGCCAGTCCACTCATCTGAGTTTTCCACCAAATGCATTGGACTGAAGAGAAAAAAACAAACTTTATTGGAAGGTTATCCTGTAACCTTGATCACACCTAATTCCAAATCTGTCATTACGGTTTGGGTATTCAATTGAAATCCATTTTCTTCTGCATAGTTTATCAAATCTTCAAATAAACTTTTATAAATTGCACCACTTTTTTCAGTCATTAATACAGAAACAAGTGGATAAGTTCTAGAGTTTTCAGACTCAATAGGGGCATGAATTGTATATAGTTGATTTAAAAAAAAAAAGAAGTGACAGTTTTGAAAGTCCCATTTATTTGCCACAGTGAAGTATATGCAAGTTATTTTTTAGTATTAGAGTTAGTGATAAACATAAAAATTCTATATTCTGTGACAGTCAAACCCCTAATCAAGACTAGTTTGGCTGAGTGCAGTGGCTCATGCCTGTAATCCCAGCACTTTGGGAGGCCAAGGCAGGAGGACTGCTTGAGCCCAGGGGTTTGAGACCAGCCTGGGCAACATGGCAAAAACTCTTTCTCTACAAAAAATACAAAAATTAGCCAGGCATGGTGGCACATATCTGTGGTCCCGGCTACTCAGGAGGCTGAGGTGGGAGGATCATTGGAGCCTGGGAAGTTGAGGCTGTAGCGAGCCATGATCATACCAGTGCACTCCAGCATAGGTGACAGAGTGAGACCCTGTCTCAAAAAAAAAAAAAAAAAAAAAGCCTAGCTCACCATTTAATGTGTTTTGTAACATTGGAGAAACGTCAGTATCAGCAAGCATCTTTGGTTCAGAGGTTGCTGAGCTTGTTAGATTCTTTTTATTCCCTGATGAAGGGCATTTTTTGAAGGCAAGCACGGCACCATGTGTGAAGGGGCAGAAGTCCTACATGATTGAATAATGTGGTAGAGGAGATTTCTTGCATTTTTTTTGCCACCAGTTTCACTTCTATCATCTTCAAAACGTTTGCTACATTTGCATTTGTAAAGTGGTTCTGGTCTACAAATGTTTTAAGTATATGCTATTCATTTGAAAGTCTGGTTAGGCCGGGCGCGGTGGCTCAAGCCTGTAATCCCAGCACTTTGGGAGGCCGAGACGGGCGGATCACGAGGTCAGGAGATCGAGACCATCCTGGCTAACATGGTGAAACCTCGTCTCTACTAAAAAATACAAAAAACTAGCCGGGCGAGGTGGCGGGCGCCTGTAGTCCCAGCTACTCCGGAGGCTGAGGCAGGAGAATGGCGTAAACCTGGGAGGCGGAGCTTGCAGTGAGCTGAGATCCGGCCACTGCACTCCAGCCTGGGTGACAGAGCGAGACTCCGTCTCAAAAAAAAAAAAAAAAAAAAAAAAAAAAAGAAAGAAAGTCTGGTTATTGCCTGCCCATTGCAATTAAGTGCATTTCTATTTTCACAGAACCAAATTAAGTTCACAAATCCACCCTTTGTGAACTGAGAACCCATACACATCTCCTTGAACTGTGCTTCATTTCCAAATAAAGACAGTAGTTCCACCTAACATGATCCTGTGATAGTGATTTTCAGGATTTTAGACTTTATGAATTTTGATCTTTTAGGATTTCAACATTCAGGGTTTCGTCTTTCAGGATTATTATCCAAATCTGCCTGACACATCTTCTGATTAAACTAGAAGCTCTGAGGGGTGCCTTAGACCTCTTGGTGTCCCCATGACCTGGCTGAATGCCTAGCACAGAGTGGCATGCAATATTAGTGAAGGAGAAGTCTGCTGGGGAGGTGAGAGGCTGGGTGAATTTTGAAAAGGGATTCATCTCCAGCAGATGCTTGGGGCTGGGAGGAGAAACCACAGACCAGGAACCTGTGTTCCCTTGGCAGATAGGCCTCTTGGGGTTGATCTGTTCCAGCGGGAGGCTAGGTTCTGAGATCCAATCACTGCCTCAGGCCCCGGTCCAAAGTCCCTGCCCTGATCAGTCAAGACCCGCATCATTTGCTCTTCTGAAGGCCGGCCTTGAAAGTCTCATTATCCTGGGAGAGTCTGATTTTCACCTGGCACTCAGGTCTCCAAAGATCCTAATAGTTTTTCTAGTTTCTACAGATGTTCTCAGCCCTAGGAATAGGATTCCTAGATGCATCCTCTATCACTTCTATCTGCATGACCTTGGGCAGATTCCTTCTGGATCTCAGGGTCCCATCTGCACTGCAGGATCCACTGTGCCTGCTCTGTACCTTTCCTCTCTCAGCAGCATGAGCCAGTGCATGCACTGCCTGTGTATTAGTCTGTTCTCCCACTGCTATAAAGAAAGACCTGAAACTGGGTAATTTTTAAAGAAAAGAGGTTTAATTGGCTCACGGGTCCATAGGCTGTACAAGAAACATGGCTGGGGAGGCCTCAGGAAACTTACAGTCATGACGGAAGGCGAAGGGGAAGCAAGGTACCTTCTACTCATGGTGGCAGGAGAGAGAGAGAGTGAACAGGGAAGTGCCACACACAGTTAAACCATCAGATCTTATGAGAACTCACTATCATGAGAACAGCAAGGAGGAAATCTGCTCCCATGATCAGTCACCTCCCACCAGGCCCCACCTCCAACATTGGTGATTACAATTCCACATGAGATTTGGGTGGAGACAAAAACCCAAACCATATGGATCTGTAACCCCTAAGGCTCTACACCATTTCCTGAGGGCCTGCATGCAGGGTGCCCTGCTGTCATTTATGTTAACTCATTTTATTCTCACAGCAATCCAGGCAGGTCCTCACTGTTACCTTTGTTTTTCTTCATTTAAATCTTATTTTATTTTATTTTATTTATTTATTTATTTTGAGACGGAGTCTCGCTTTGTTGCGCAGGCTGGAGTGCAGTGGCCGGATCTCAGCTCACTGCAAGCTCCGCTTCCCGGGTTTACGCCATTCTCCTGCCTCAGCCTCCGGAGTAGCTGGGACTACAGGTGCCCGCCACCTCGACTGGCTAGTTTTTTTTTTTGTATTTTTTAGTAGAGACGGGGTTTCACCATGTTAGCCAGGATGGTCTCGATCTCCTGACCTCGTGATCCGCCCTTCTCGGCCTCCCAAAGTGCTGGGATTACAGGCTTGAGCCACTGCGCCCGGCTGAAATCTTATTTTAAATATATAGTAATTTAAACAATTCACACTCACACCTGTAATCCCAACAAGTAGGGAGGCTGATGTGGGAGGATCGTTTGAGACCAGTGGTTTGAGACTAGCCTAGGCAACATAGTGAGACCCTGTTTTTAAAAAACAACAACAACAATAACAAAAAATAAATTTTTTTTTTTTACCAGAAGAAAAAATCAAAATTTTAAAGCTCCAAAAGGTACACTCTGAAAAAGTCTTCCTCTGGCCTGGCATGGTGGCTCATACCTGTAATCCTAGCACTTTGGGAGGTGGAGGCAGGTACATCACTTGAGGCCAGGAGTTTAAGACCAGTCTGGCCAACATGGTGAAACCCCATCTCTACTAAAAATGCAAAAATTAGCTGGGTGTGGTGGTGGGTGCCTATAATCCCAGCTACTTAAGAGGCTGAGGCATGAGGATCGCTGGGTGAGGTGGTGGTTGCAGTGAGCCCAGATTGTGCCATTGCACTCCAGCCTGGACAACAGGGTAAGACTCTGTCTCCAAAAAAAATAAAATAAAAAAATAAAAATAAATAAATAAAAAATAAAATAATAAAAAGTCTTCCTCCTTCTCCCTTTCCTTCTTCAGCCACCCAATTTTTCTTCTTGGAGGGAACCCAAAAGCCCATTTTTTGTTTATCTTTTCTGAGACATTTTATGTTTTATGCACGCACAAGTAAATGTGTGTAAATGTTATGTCTCTCTGTCTCCTGCCTCCTTGATTGGTGGCTGTTATGTCTCTCTGTCTCCTGCCTCCTTGATTGGTGGCATGCTATGCTTGTATTCTGCACCTTGCTTTTTTTTTTTTTATTAACAACATACCCCATCCCCGTTATTTTAAATGAGAGGATTCTGAGGTTCAGAAGGCTTATGTAGCCTAGTTGGTGAATGCAGGTCTCTTTGAATGCAAAGCCCGTGCCTCACTCTAAGCAGGGAGGCTCTGACTGTGAGGGAGTGTCAGCTGGCCTGGGCCCCCTGGATGTGCCCATTCAGGGCCTCTCCTCAATGAGCCCTCGGCAGCTCTGCTGCCGCATCTCCTGGTGCCAAGGGAACTGGGAAAGAACTAACCAATGGTCCGGCCTGGCAGAGGGTCCGAGGACCTGGAGAAAAAAGGGCTTTGTTCCACACCCCCTGAAGACTGGCAGTAGTTGGCCTGCCCGGCCATGCTGCCTTTCTCTGTACCCTCTATAAGAGCAAAAACATTTTCGCTTCCTGCCAAGACCTGATGGCAGCCTGGCGGGTCCTGTGGTGGCCCCTCCGAGGGCCGGCTCCCACGCCTCACTGCCTTTTGATGGCCTTGCTGGAGATGGGCAGCTGCAGTGGTCCCTGCCAAGGCCTCGGGACTGGCCTCCCTGAGAATGTGCATCTGCTCCCACGTCTGGATCTCACTGCTGCACTGGGAAGAAACTCTCCCTGCCTGTGCTCCGGGCCAACCAGCCTTATGGGGATTGGTGCAAAGGCTGGGGGCCCAGGAGAGGTGGCCAGCCTGAGCTAATGGGGAAGCATCATTGGTAGTTAAATGTGTAGTTATGCTTTTCCCCACAAAAAGCCCTGTGACCTCTTCTTCCTCAGGCTCTCCTCTCTTCAAAAACAGCTCAGCCTGAAAGGTCTCCTGGGAGGCTGCAAGCAGCTTCCGGTGCTCCGTGCTTGTGAGTGCTTGCTCCTGGGTCCAGGCCTGCTGGCTGGGCTGGAGGGGAATGCCGGGAGTCAGGAGCTGCCTAAAGCTCACAGCTCTAGTAGGGTTTCTCCTCAGAGGAGCCAGTGCCCCAAACCAGGATTTACTCTTTTTGCCCTCAGACCCCAAGCAAGGCATCCAGCAGGTCTGTCCCTGAGCAAACAGCCAATGGGCAGTGTCTCTGTGCCTCATCCTCCCAAGTGTGACATGGTCACACTAAGGAGATTTGTTTGCTTGGTTTTTTTCCAGATGCTTCAAAACACTCTTTCATAATTGAGATTTTATTGGTTGTGTTGAGGCTCAGTACACAGACATTTCAGTTTGCACACAGTTCTTATATGTACTGAAAATCTAAAAAGCCATGTATTGTAATTCTTTTTAAAAGTTATTCCAGTGACTTTCCAGCTTAACATTTGGAGGCAAATTTTCCTTAAGAGGCTATCAAGTACCAGTATCTGCACATATGGATAAGCTGTTACATACATCCCACCAATACACAACTGAACAGCAAATATACCACATACTCAAATTTTCAATCTTTCACAGCACATTAACAAAGTTACTAGGAAAACAGGACTACCACGACCAAGGATGTTACAGAGTGCACACAATTCTCAGGGATTGCTACAATCAAGTGGATTTCTTTAGGAAACAATTCTGCTAAAAAACAATATGGGTAGGCCCGGCGTGGTGTCTCACATCTGTAATCCCAGTACTTTGGGAGGCCGAGGAGGGCAGATCACCTTAGGTCAGGAGTTCGAGACCAGCCTAGCCAACATGGTGAAACCCTGTCTCTACAAAAATGCAAAAAATTAGCCGGGCATGATGGCAGATACCCTGTAATCCCAGTTACTTGGGAAGCTGAGGCAGGAGAATTGCTTGAACCCAGGAGGCGGAGGTTGCAGTGAGCCGAGATCGTGCCATTACACTCCAGCCTGAGTGACAGAGCGAGACTCCATCGCAAAAAAAAAAAAAAAAAAAAAAAAAAAAAAAAATTAACAACAACATGGGAATAGAAGTAATTTTAAATGCTCAGGACATTAAATGTAGGACTGTGACTCCATATTGCCATTAGTATGCTTTGTATTATAGGATATAAAAACTAACCCCTCTGTCTATGGAATGTTAAGCTGACACCCAAGACAGTCAAAGCCTCCCATAATCCAATAGCCCACTCTATTTTCTGGTTGTACCAAAAAATAAACAAGCAGCGAATGGTTTCACCTTTTTTAAAAAAGCATTTACACTTAAAAAATGGGATTAGGTGTGATTCCCTCCTTCTTAAAAATGTTTCTGGCTAACTCTCTTTTCGGACTCAGCCCGCCTGCACCCAGGTGAAATAAACAGCCATGTTGCTCACACAAAGCCTGTTTGGTGGTCTCTTCACATGGACGGCATGACATTTTGGTGCCGTGACTCGGATCAGGGGACCTCCTTTGGGAGATCAATCCCCTGTCCTCCTGCTCCTTGCTCTGTGAGAAAGATCCACCTATGACCTCTGGTCCTCAGACCAACCAGCCCAAGGAACATCTCATCAGTTTTAAATCAGGCAGGAATGTCAGGCCTCTGAGCCCAAGCCAAGCCATCGCATCCCCTGTGACTTGCACGTATACACCCAGATGGCCTGAAGTAACTGAAGAATCACAAAAGAAGTGCAAATGCCCTGCCTCGCCTTAACCGATGACATTCCACCACAAAAGAAGTGAAAATGGCCGGTCCTTGCCTAAAGCGATGATATTATCTTGTGAAATTCCTTTTCCTGGTTCAAAAAGCTCCCCCACTGAGCACCTTGTGACCCCCTATTCCTGCCCACCAGAGAACAATCCCCCTTTGACTGTAATTTTCCTTTACCTACCCAAATCCTATAAAACAGCCCCACCCTTATATCCCTTGGCTGACTCTCTTTTTGGACTGAGCCCGCCTGCACCCAGGTGAAATAAACAGCCATGTTGCTCCCAAAAAAAAAAAAAAAAAAAAAAAAAAAATTTGTTTCTAGGCCGGCTATGGTGGCTTACACCTGTAATCCCAGTACTTTGAGATGTCAAGGCAGGCATATCTCTTGAGCTCAGGAGTTTGAGACCAGCCTGGGCAACAAAGTGAGACTCTGTCTCTACAAAAAATACAAAAAAGTAGCCAGGCATTGTGGCATGCATCTGTGGTCCCAGCTACCCAGGAGGCTGAGGTGGGAGGATGGCTTGAGCCTGGGAGGCAGAGTGCAGTGAGCTGAAATGGTGCCACTGCACTCCAGTCTGGGCATCAGAGCCAGATCCTGTCTCAGAAAAAAAACCACTATTATTTTGTAAACTTGCATTTACGAAATAGTTGATGAAAATGTTTATCTCGATTGTACAAAAAGGGAGATGGGGACCACTGATAAAACATGGTATGTGATTTAATCAGACTTGGCTTCTTTCTCTCCAGCTTCATCAGCTGGAGAGAAATCATTTTAGTTTCTCCGTTTTCTGCAGGTAAATCTTCTTTAGTTTCCTAGTTAGCCACTTAGGCCTGTTTTCCCTTTGCTCCCCTTTCCCCTTTTGTTTGCACTTTTTTGTCTGAAGATTTATCCTTCTCTGCTGCCTTTTTCAGCTTTGTTTTCACTTTTGCAGGAGCAGGTTAGCTGACAACCTCCTCCTGGGCTCTTCCTTGGAAGCTGTGTCTGTGGAGCAGATCTTCCTCTTCCTCTTTGGCAGTGGGGAGGGTGCGTGCCCAGTGCTGCTGGCTGTGGAGGAGCTGGGCTGCCTCGCCGATCACAATAAAAAGATTTGATGAAGGCAAGAGTGCCCTGATTAAGGGAGGAGACCACCCCTCATATTGTCTTATGCCCAATTTCTGCCTCCAAAGAAAGAAGAAGTAAAAACTAAAAGGGAGAAATGGAATCCACAAGCAGATAGCCCAGCACCACGCATTGGGCCTCGTAGTTGAAAATCAACCCCTGACTTGGCCGAGCGCGGTGGCTCATGCCTGTAATCTCAGCACTTTGGGAGGCCAAGGCTTGCAGATCATGAGGTCAGGGGTTCAAGACCAGCCTGACCAACATGGAGACACCCCGTCTCTACTAAAAATACGAAATTAGCCGGGGTGGTAGCACATGCCTGTAATCCCAGCTACTCGGGAGGCTGAAGCAGGAGAATTGCTTGAACCCTGGAGGCGGAGGTTGCGGTGAGCCGAGATTGCGCTATTGCACTCCAGCCTGGGCAACAAGAGTGAAACTCCATCTCAAAAAATAAAAATAAAAAAAATAAATCAGCTCCCGACCTAACTGCTTGTGTTATCTATAGATTCCAGACATTGTATGGACAAGCATCGTGAAAATCCTATCCTGTTCCATTCTGATTATCGGTGCATGCAGCCCCCAGCCACTTACCCGCTGCTTGTTCAATCGACCACAACCCTTTCACGTGGACCCCCTTAGAGTTGTGAGCCCTTAAAAGGGATGGGAATTGCTCACTCAGGGAACTCGGGTTTTGGAGACGTGAGTCTGCTGATGCTCCCAGCTGAATAAAGCCCTTTCCTTTTCTACAACTCGGTGTCTGAGGGGTTCTTGTCTGCGGCCCGTCCTGCTACATGATGAAGCCAGGAGAGCAGCAGGCTGAAGCTGAGCCTCTGCTGGGAGAAGCTTTGCCGGAAGAGCAAAAATAGAGGGGCCTGTTGGTGGCAGGTGGGGAGAGGAGAGAGCTTTGCGTTGGCTGGGGTCCACACTCAACCCAGGTGTTACCGGAAAGGGGTCCTGATACAAACCCCAAGAGAGAGTTCTTGGATCTCGCCCAAGAAAGAATTCAGGGCGGATCCATAGACTAAAGTGAAAGGAAGTTTATAAAGAAGTGAAGGAATAAATAAGGGCTACTCCAGAGGCAGAGCAGCCCCAAGCAACCAAACACTGGTTGCCCATTTTTATGGTTATTTCTTGATTATATATGCTAAACAAGAGGTGGACTACTCATGTCTCCCCTTTTTAGACCATATAGGGTAACTTCCTGACGTTGCCATGGCATTTGTAAAGTGTCGTGGCACTGGGGGGAGTGTAGACATGAGGATGACCAGAGGTCATGCTTGTGGCTATCTTGGTTTTGGTGGATTTTGGCCGGTTTCTTTACTGCAAACTGTTTTATCAGCAAGATCTTTATGACCTGTATCTTGTACCAATCTCCTGTCTCATCCTGTAACTTAGGAAGCTTAACTGTCTGGAATGCAGCCCACTAGGTTTCAGCCTCATTGTACCCAGCTCCTATTCAAGATGGAGTTGCTCCGGTTCAAATGCCTCTGACTCTGGGACGTGGGCCCCCAAATGTGGTACCGGGGGGACATGGCCCAGGGCATCTTCAGCATGGGCCTGTCCTGTGAGGGATGGCAAGGAGAGACATCAGTGTTTGGGATGTAGGTCCAGTACCCTGAGAATGGAGTGGCCTGACACAGGTCACAGCCCACTTGAAGCAGCTGCAGATGGCAGCCTTGTGGAGGTGATTGCAGCCTGCAGTCTTTCCTAGAGGTGCAGGGGCCAAGAGAAAAACGTTCTTTTTGCTCTCTGAAGGTTCACTGAGAATCACTGACAAAACGCAGACTAACAGGCCAAAAAGCATACAAACCTATTTGATCACAATTTTATGTGATGGAGGAAACTTCAGAATGAAGACCCCGAAGATACAGAGGAAGCTGTCCATTTTTATGCTTAGGTTCAGAAAAGTATGAGTGGTCATGTAGAACTGTGATTGGACAAAACTCTAATGTTAATAGGCCTAGTGGGGAAATACAGCAAGGCCTGTCTGTATATTTTCTTCTTGGCCTCTCTGTGGAGCATTCTTGCCTTCTGGGTATGGGGCAAGACTCTCTGTGGAACGGGGATCTTGTGACCTACTATCGAACAAAGTAGGTTAGATAATTTCTTTTTCTTTCTTTCTTTCTTTTTTTTTTTCTTAAGACAGGGTCATTCTGTTGCCCACGCTGGAGTGCAGTGATGTGATCCTGGCTCACTGCAGCTTTGACCTCCCAGACTCAGCTGATCCTTCTGCCTCAGCATCCCCAGTGGCTGGGACCACAGAGCATGCGCTACTGCACCTGGCTAAGTTTTAAATTTTCTGTAGAGAGGAGGTTTCGCCATGTTGCCTAGGCTCATCTAGAACTACTGGGCTCAAACAATCCACCTGCCTCCACCTCACTAGATGCTGGGATTATAGGCATGAGCCACTGCACCTGGCCTGGTCAGATGATTTCTTTACAGCCATGTTTTACACAGAAAAAGGGAGGAAGTTAGAGTAATATTTTGGGGTTTGATGGCTGGCTTTGGGGAAAAGGGGTTCTGGTTTCGAAGGCCTGCCTTGGGGAAGAGAGACTCTAGTTTCTGTGGCTAGCCTTGGGGGCCAGAGAAAGGAGGCAGGAGAAGATCGGAGAGAAACTTTTGCTTCTGAGGTTGCTTTTGAGGCCTCCAATTTGGAGGAGCATCTTTTGAGCCCCAGTCGCAGCATAGGGGAAAATGGTCATAATACTTAGAGAGGGTAAGAAGAAGGCTGTGGGTCCCTGCGGGGAAGTTCAGGACAGCACTCGTGCAGGAGTTCTCTGGGAGGTACTGGAAAGCAAGTAGGGGACTGTCACCCCAGGAATGCAGGAAACAGGGTTCGGTGCTAACTCAGAAGGGGGAGGGTGTTGGGAGACCCTCCTGATCCTCCCTCCCAAACACATCCTTCAGGGAGTTCAAGCAGCAAGTGGCTACCCACATGCTTTTTCATGGAGAAAATAGAATTTTATCTGGTGTGGGGTTTTGAGAGTTCAGCTGACATTCCTGGCAGCTGAAAGGCATTAAATCTGCAGTCAGAAGGCCTTATGGAGAGACATTCAGAGTGTGCTGTGTGTGATTCAAGCAGTCTGACCTGTCTCTGAGAGCCACTGTGGTTTTGTTGAGATGGGCACTGGGCATTTGTGCTTTGTTAGTCCTGGATGAGCTTGTTTCCCCATGGGACTTGGAGCTTCTCCTGGTCACCTTCATGTTCCATTGGCATCCAACACAGGCTTGCCAGATAGGACATGCTCAGTCGGAGGATGGAAAATTTAATAAACCATTTGAAAATTTCCAGAGCCATTTTGCAAATATGAATCAACTGAGGCTTATAAATAATTAGAGGGATCTGTCTGGTGTTCTGTAGGACACCCTACTTTTGTTCTTTCCCCTCCAACCCTAGTAGAAAAGAAATTTTTAGCATGATAATGAGGCAAAGTCAGGTTAGGAGAGGTCATGAAAAAAGGTTTGTCTGCCTGCAGATTCTCACCTTGGTGAATCTGAAAGACCCAAGACCCCTAGAGTAGGTAAGTCCCCATCTCTGCCCACTCCTCTAGGATGGAACCAGGAACAAACCTCCAGGACCACACATGTCAGCTGTCAGGGTGGTACCAGGCTTGCAGGGAGGGCAGAGAGGACAAAAAAGGGAAAGAGAGGAATACCAGAGAGAAAAAGGGATGCCTGGATCTCTATCCAAGCCTGCCCACATGGGAAAAATAAAAAGTAATGTTTTGCACCACCCTATGAAATTGCTCATTGACTAAGATTTTGTTCCAGTTAAGGAATAATATCCGCAATACCTTCTTGAGTATTGTGATGAGGGGGTTAAGCAGCCAAGCATGTTTCTGATATTTTGAATGAACCCAGGAGATATCACCCCCTAAAATGCCACATTGTTATGCTGATTGCTTCAAACTGAAGGCATCTGGGAAAACAGTGGATACACAGAGGGACTTTTCCTGAATTTCCTTTATCTGAGTAAAGGTAGATTCTCCAGAAGGAAGCCAATTGTCGTGAAAACCCTCCCTAGAAATTTGTATCTATCAGGAAGATTAACATGTCACAGGACTCAAACCTAGGAGAGATTAAAGTTGACGTTTCATCCAGACAGTCTATTACCTATTCTTCTGAAGGCTCATTCTTTTTTTTTTTTCATAACCATCTGTATGTAGGTGGCCTACATACCCCACTCCCCTGTCCCCTAGATGGGTAAGGATGTTTCAGTCGATGACAGACCACATGTAAAATGGTGGCCCCATGAGAAAAAAAGGGAGCTAATTTTTTTTTCTTTTTTTTTGAGACAGGGTCTCACTCTTGCCCAGGTTGCAGTGCAGTGGGCTGATTCATGGCTCACTGCAGCCTCGACCTCCTTGGCTCAACCAATCCTCCTGCCTCAGCCTCTGAGTAGCTGGGACTATAGGTGCACACCATCAAACTGGGCTAATTTTTTAATTTTTTTGTAGAGGCAGGGGTCTCACTATGTTGCCTAAGCTGGTATTGAACTCCTGGCCTCAAGTGATCCTCCCATCTTGGCCTCCCAAAGTGCTGGGATTACAGGTATGAGGCCATAGGCCTGGCTGAGATGAAAAATTTCTATCATCTAGTGACACCTAGCCTTGGTAATATCATAGTGTAACATATTATCTTTTCTATGGTTAGACATGTTTAGATACACAAATAGTCACCATTGTGTTACAGCTGCCTACAGTAGTCAGTGCAGTAACATACAGTAAAGTTTATAGCCTAGGAGTAATAGGCTATACCTATAGCCTAGGTGTGTGGTAGGCTATGCCATCCAGGTTTGTGTAAGGGCACTCTATGATGTTCCCACAATGATGAAATTGACTAATGGTGCATTTCTCAAACATATCCCATTCCTTAAACAGTGATGATTAGAAAACTTCATTGGGTTACTGGCTTTTTGCTTTTCTGTGATGCCTCTGTTGGGGGTCATAAAACAATAGCCCAAAAACAAGGCCTCAGAGGCAGCTCTCTCTAACCTTCTAATCTCCTGTTTCTAGACTCGCATTCTCTCTAGAGGCTAGCCATAGAAACTAGAATCCCTCTTTCCCAAGGGAGGCCCATGAAAACCAGACCCCTTTTCTCCAAAGCCAGCCATAAAACCCAAAAATATTACTAACTCTGCGGCCACCCAGCCTTTCTGTGTAAGAACTGGCTATAAAGAAATTTACCCTTTTTTTTTTTTTTTGAGATAGAATCTCTCTCTGTTGCCCTGGCTGGAGTGCAGTGGCACGATCTTAGCTCACTGCAACCTCTGCTTCTTGGGTTCAAGTGATTCTCCTGCCTCAGGCTCCCGAGTACCTGGGACTACAGGTGTCCACCACTGTGCCTGGCTAATTTTTGTATTTTTAGTAGAGATGGGGTTTCACCATTTTGGCCAGGCTGGTCTTGAACTCCTGAACTTGTGATCTGCCCGCCTTGGCTTCCCAAAGTGCTGGGATTACAGGCATGAGCCACCATGCCCAGCTTTTTTTTTTTTTTTTTCAGATGGTTCAAGTGATTCTCCTGCCTCAGCCTCCCGAGTAGCTGGGATTACAGGCATGCACCACCACGCCTGGCTAATTTTTTGTATTTTTAGTAGAGATGGGGTTTCTCCGTGTTGGTCAGGCTGGTCTCAAACTCCTGACCTCAGGTGAGCTGCCTGCCTCATCTTCTCAAAGTGATGGGATTACAGGTGTGAGCCACTGTGCCCAGAAGAAATTGATCTATCTTATCTGACCTATCTTGTAGATCATAAGACCTCTGTTCCAGAGGGGGTCTTGCCCCATACCCAGAAGGAAGGAATGCTGCACAGAAGCGCTAAGAAGAATTACACAGAGAGGCTTGCTGGGTTTCCCCGCTCAGTCTATTAGCGCTGCATCATACCCTTTTGACCAATCACGTTTCTGAATGTCCATACCATGTGGAACCTGAGCATAAAAATGGACAATTTTCCTATATCCTTGAACCTTCTTTCTGAAGGTTCTTATGCCACATAAAACTAGGATCAAATAAATTTGGGCACCTTTTCTCCTATTCATTCACCATTTGTCAGGTGATTTTTCAATAAACCTTCAGAGGGCAAAGGGTAAGTTTTCCCTTTGCCCCTACACCCTGCTTCCCACTCCCATACAAATAAATGTGTATGCTTTTTTTCCTGTTAACCTGTCTATTGCCAGTTTTTTGTTCGTATGTTTGTTTTGTCTTTTCCTAGCAGACTTAAAGACTGGAACCAACAGTTTCATCAGTGGAAGAAAACTAGAGAATTGGAAGATCTGATCCCTGCAGTAGTGGTGGAAATTCAGGAGGTCCGAGGGCCCCAGGGACTTGAGCAAAGAAGTAGGACATGGAGTGAAGCACCTGGCAGAACAGTCCTCTTTGAAAGGGAGGCTGGGTCTAGGTTCAGCAAGAGCTTGAGAACATGATGCTTCTGTAACATTTACTGAGCACCTACTGTAAGCCAGGCATTGTGATCACAGAGAAGGAAGAGACTGTAATTTCTCTTGAGGAACTAATGGTCTTGGGGAACAAGAAAGGATATGGGAACAAAACAAATTTTAACTCCTTTTATATACCTGGGCTTGTGCAAGTTACAACTACAGTCGGCCCTTTGTATCCACAAGTTCTACATCCTTGTATTCAACCAGCTGTGGATTGAAAATATTTGTGAAAAAAAATACAACAATAAAAAATAACACAAATTTTAAAATACAGTATAACAAGTATTTATATAGCACTTACATTGTATTAGGCATTATTAGCAATCTAGTGATTATTTAAAGTATAGGGGCTGAGCACAGTGGCTCACTGTGGGAGCCTGAGCACTTTGGGAGGTTGAAGTAGGAGGATCTCAGCACTTTGGGAGGCTGAGGTAGGAGGATTGCTTGAAGTTAGAAGTTTAAGACCAGTCTGGGCAGCACGATGAGACCCAGCCACTACAAAAAAAAAAAAAAAAAAAAAAAAAAAAATTAGCCAATATGGTGGTGTGAGCCTGTGGTCCCAGCTACTTGGGAGGCTGAGATGGGAGGATTGCTTGAGCTTGGAAGGTCAAGGCTGCAGTGAGTTGTGATCATGCCACTGCACCCCAGCCTGGGCAACAGAGGGAAACCATGTTTCAAAAAACAAAAACAAAAAAAAAAAAAGAAAAGAAAGAAAAGAGAAAAAGACTGTGATAGTCATCATTTAGTATTATTTCCTTGTTAACCATTTTTATAGTCTGTGAAGTTCAAGTGTTTACCTAAGTAAGAACATTAAGGTTAAATAAAGTTTTTTTTCTTTTGTTTTTTGGCCAATAACTCGGGATTTAGCTGTTTCCATCAAACCAACAATTTAATTAAATACCTTATTTATATAAATTTACACGAAGATAGTAACCCTCATGCCAAATTTTTAGGTTTTTTTGAGAGAGAGTTTCACTCTCGTCACCCAGGCTAGCGTGCAATGGTGTGATCTCAGCTCACTGCAACCTCCACCTCCCAGGTTCAAGTGATTCTCTTGCCTCAGCCTCCCAAGTAGCTGGGATTACAGGTGCGTGCCACCACTCCCAATACATTTTTGTATTTTTAGTAGAGATGGGGTTTGGCCATGTTGGCCAGGCTGGTCTCAAACTCCTGACCTCAGGTGATCCGCCCACCTCAGCCTCCCAAAGTGCAGGGATTACAGGCATGAGACAGCATGCCTGGCTGACATAATATTTAGGAGAGATAAATATGAAACCACTTGACCAATAAATCTAAACAATCATGTATGTTAAGAATTCTGAAGACATTTCTAATTTTATCTTACCAACTAAAACCAGCTTATTAAGGATTTACTTAAGTCATGTGAACTTGAAAAAGCATTTGGGCTTAAAGTTCCTATTTTTCTAATAAACTTTTTTTTTTTTTTTTTTTT